>NC_062535.1:2317581-2320081 GCF_022655615.1 Tachysurus fulvidraco
GAATGTCGCACAAACACCTCAGTGACCTCAGTGAAGGTATCATGGTTGTTGGTGGCTGGTTTAAGTCCCTAGGGTTGATTTTCACACAGAATGGAGCTCAAATCATCCTTACAACTTTCTTTACAACCGTGGTGAGAAGAAGCCCGCTCCCTGTCAGGGAAGAACAAGGATGCTAATCTGTGTTATGCTAATCTGATGAATGGAACCGGTTTCTGCGATGCTCCAACCAACCAGTTGCTGTGTCTGTAATATATAATGTGTATTTAATTCTCTAATCTGTTCCTGCCTCTCGTTAGCAGGTTCAAAGATGATTCCATATAAGGAATAAAAGGAAAACACTAAGAACCTGCAGTCCAGATGATTTGGGTTCAAGGCACGACTGAGAGCGAGATTACTGACTAAGAAATGCTCTCTATAGGTTAAACAGATGCAGATGTACACACACACGCGCACACACACACACACACACACACACACACACACACACACACACACACACGCGCGCACACACATTATTGTATGTTTTGTCTGTTATATGTAATATTAGTTGAATTATAGGTATGGTCATATAGGATGTTGTGTGATGATGATGATGATGATGATGATGATGATGATGATGTAGAGTATGAATATGGTGTTTCAATGTGCATTGATGTGTTGTTATGATGAAGGTGTGTGATGAGGATGATGATGGTGATGTAGAGTGTGAACATGGTGTTTCAGTGTGACGTGTGGTGATGAAGGTGTTGTGATGATGAAGGTGTGTGATGAAGGTGCGTGATAAAGGTTTGCTATGCTGAAGGTGTGTGATGATGATGATGATGATGATGATGATGGTGGTGATGTAGCGTGTGAAAATGGTGTTCCATTTTGATGTGAGGTGATGTGCAGTAATGTGTTGTGATGATGAAGGTGCATGATAAAGGTTTGTTATGATGAAGGTGTGCGATGATGATGATGATGATGATGGTGATGTAGAATGTGAACATGGTGTTTAAGTGTGATGTGTGGTGATGAAGGTGTTGTAATGATGAAGGTGTGTGATGATGGTGCATGATAAAGGTTTGTTATGATGAAGGTGTGTGATTATGATGATGATGATGATCATGATGATGATGATGATGATGATGATGATGATGATCATGATGATGTAGAATGTGAACATGTTATTTCAGTGTGATGTGAGGTGATGTGCAGTGATGTGATGATAAACGTGTGTGATGATGAAGGTGTGATGAAGGTCTGTTATGATGAAGGTGATGATGTAAAGTGTGAACATGGTGTTTCAATGTTCAGTAATATGTTGTGGAGATGAAGCTGTGTGATGATGATGACGACGATGATGATGATGACGAGGATGTAGAGTGTGATGTTTCAGCTCTAGTGTGATGATGACGATGATGATGATGATGATGATGATGATCATGATGATGATGATGATGACGAAGTTGTAGAGTGTGATGTTTCAGCTCTACTGTGATGATGATGATGATGACGAAGATGTAGAGTGTGATGTTTCAGCTCTAGTGCGATGATGATGATGATGATGATGATGATGATGATGATGATGATGATGACGACGACGACGAGGATGTAGAGTGTGATGTTTCAGCTCTACTGTGATGATGACGATGATGATGATAATGATGATGATGATGATGACGATGATGATGATGATGACGAAGATGTAGAATGTGATGTTTCAGCTCTACTGTGATGATGACGATGATGATGATGATGACGAAGATGTAGAGTGTGATGTTTCAGCTCTACTGTGATGATGACGATGATGATGATGATGATGATGATGATGATGATGATGATGATGATGATGACGAAGATGTAGAGTGTGATGTTTCAGGTCTACTGTGATGATGACGATGATGATAATGACGATGATGATGATGATGATGACGAAGATGTAGAGTGTGATGTTTCAGCTCTACTGTGATGATGACGATGATGATAATGACGATGATGATGATGATGATGATGATGATGATGATGATGATGACGAAGATGTAGAATGTGATGTTTCAGCTCTACTGTGATGATGACGATGATGATGATGATGATGATGATGATGATGATGATGATGATGATGATGATGATGATGACGAAGATGTAGAGTGTGATGTTTCAGGTCTACTGTGATGATGACGATGATGATAATGACGATGATGATGATGATGATGATGACGAAGATGTAGAGTGTGATGTTTCAGCTCTACTGTGATGATGAGAAATTCTTTCAGTTCTTTTGGGAGAAACAGCAACAAAAAACAAAAGAAACTTTTTTTCCGTCTGAAACTTCACACTCCTTTAGTGGATGTTTCCTGTGTAGAGCACCGCAGGTGTTATGACTGAACACACACTCTTTAGTTCATCATGACTGGGTAAAGTTGTTTTTTTTGTGAAATGATGCGAGCTGCATTCACATCTGGCGGGGAGTTTGGGAACGCCTCCGCGCCCGAGCCAGTGTCTCTGAACAGCTGTGTTT
>NC_062535.1:2322581-2350081 GCF_022655615.1 Tachysurus fulvidraco
CTTGAAAAAGGACTAAACCCCTTTCTACCCCCTTTTCTTCAGACCACTATTCCAGACCACAGCTTCTGTAGGGCATTAAACTCTTGGACGCACCACCAGTAGCCACTATCAAGGAATCTCTTGGATACAAATAATAGAAAGAATCATCTCGAGTGTCTTGTTTGCTGTGTGGCTCCAGAGAAAAGATGGAATTCAGCTGAAGATGTTTTCTTTTCATCAATATATCATCCCTGTTTTTTCCATCTTTTGTCTTTCCAACATCCAGCCGTGTTCCGAGAATTTCAAGGGAGTAAAGTTTCAAACAGGATCTTTTGTTTCTTTATGAAATTTTATTGAACAAAGGTGTTTGTGTAGCCTCGTGATTGTGAACTGCACACTAAAACATATTTATAATATAATATAATATAATATAATATAAAATAATATAATATAATATTTTTTCATTAAATTCATTCACATTATTCAAATCACTAGAATGATTAGTGCCTGTGAGGTTGCCAGATATTCTTTGAGAAGTGTTTTTTTTTTCTTTGCTGTCAAATGTCACATGATAGGAAATAAAAGTAAAAGACAATTAAAAAAAAAAGACTAACAGAACGATAAGATGCTGAAATAAATTTAACAGGAGGATGATATGTTGTCGATCTATAGTTAGTTCTATTTGTAATCATTGTATTACTAACTTGATCTTGATGGATTTAACACGATGCCTTCTACACTAATAGAATAGAAACTTATTATTATTATTATTATTATTATTATTATTATTATTATTATTATTATTATTATTATTATTATGTGAATTTTATTTCTTTATATCGCACTCCATCCATAATGAGGATGTAGGACATTTTATATAGTTTTTTGCTTTTAAAAGGTTTATGTACTTCATGTATTTAATTTTATTCTCACTCTCTGTCTCACTCATTTCCTACCGCTTATCCGAACTTCTCGGGTCACGGGGAGCCTGTGCCTATCTCAGGTGTCATCGGGCATCGAGGCAGGATATCGGAGGAGGAAATCGGAGTACCTGGAGGAAACCCCCGAGGCACGGGGAGAACATGCAAACTCCACACACACAAGGCGGAGGCGGGAATCGAACCCCTGACCCTGGAGGTGTGAGGCGAACATGCTACTAAGCCACCGTGCCCCCTCATCGTGCACAAGGTGAAGCTGTACGGGAGAGCGATGCAAAAGAAGCCTTTTCTGCACAAACGGAGTCGCTTGAGGTCTGCAAACGCACATTTGGACGAACCAGCTTCATTTTGGAATAAGGTGCTGTGGAGTGATGCGACAAAGATTGAGTTATTTGGTCATAACAAGGGGCGTTATGCATGGGGGCAAAAGAACACAGCATTCCAAGAAAAACACTTGCTACTGTACCCAAAGTAACATTTGGTGGAGGTTCCATCATGCTGTGGGGCCGTGGGGCCAGTGCCGGTACTGGGAATCTGGGTAAAGTTGAGGGTCACATGGATTCCACTCAATATCAGCAGATTCTTGAGAATAATGTTCAGGAATCAGTCACAAAGTTAAAGTTAACCCAGGGCTGGATATCTCAACAAGACAACGGCCCAAAACACTGCTCAACTCGAATCTACTCGGGCAATTACACAGAGGAATAAGTACAATGTTCTGGAGTCGCCATCGCAGTCCCCAGACCTGAATATCACTGGACATCTGTAGGGTGATTTAAAGCGAACTGTCCAGGCTATAGGAAGTGTCTAGAGGCTGTTATTTCTGCTCAAGGAGGCTCTACTAAATATTGATATGATTTTTCTGTTGGGGTGCCCACATTTATGCACCTGTCTAATTTGTTTTGATGCATATTGCGCATTTTCTGTTCATCCAATAAACCTCATTTCACTACTGAAATTTTACTTTAGTGTCCTTCAGTTATTTGAGAGATCAACATGAAATCGCTGATCCAAACACCCAAATATTTATACATGAAAATCATGGGAATTGTCAGGGGTGCCTAAACTTTTGCATACTACTGTATCTCTACACCTCTGTTCCTCAGTCTACTGATATCTCTATACTGTTCCTCAGTCTGATATCTCTACTGTATTCACTGCAGTGTGTGTATGTGTGTGTGTGTGTGTGTGTGTGTGTGTGTGTGTGTGTGTGTGTGTGTGTGTGTGTGTGTGTGTGTGTGTGTGTGTGTGTGTGTGTGCGTGTGTGCGTGTGTGTATCTGTCTGTCTTGCGGATGTTAAAGTTGACACAGCTCCATCAGCTGCACGTAATCAGTGCCATATGAAGGACAGTTCTGTCACGTTCAAAAGAGCATAAGCCAAAACTTCTTCTTCTTCTTCTTCTGTTTCCAGATTTGTGGCTCATCATCAAAGGAGGCGCATGTTTAGACTCTCGATGACCAACAGCTTGGGAAAAAAGATCCACATTCCTACTAACGAGTCACGTCGAGGCGTGCAGTTATGGGAAACTAAGCAGCAGCAGAGCTCCAGATACCGCGGCTAACTGATCCTGTTCTAACTGCAGCGCATCTCACTGTGCTTTATTCCCCTTACACCGTTTACACTTACATTACATTGAAATGTTTAGACTCGTTAACTATCACGTTTATCATGAAGCCTCAGATACTCCATCGTGATGTTGTCCATCTCCAAAGTTTTTACATTAAACGTGTCCTCAATTCCATTTGTTAGTTTAGTTTCGTTAGTAAGAAAGAAAGAAAGAAAGAAAGAAAGAAAGAAAGAAAGAAAGAAAGAAAGAAAGAAAGAAAGAAACTCATCGTAAAATGATCATGTGACGTGTGAGCGAGCTGCTGGGTCTGATCTGAGGAGCAGATGCTTTTGCTTGTGTGTATGTGTGTGTGTGTGTGTGTGTGTGTGTGTGTGTGTGTGTGTGTGTGTGTGTGTGTGTGTGTGTGTGTGTGAGAGAGAGAGAGAGAGAGAGAGAGAGAGAGAGAGAGAGAGAGAGAGAGAGAGAGAGATACACAACCTGCTGATAGATGGGTTTACTGCTCGTCCTGTAACTGCAGTATAAGTGACACTACAATACACATCAACACTCAAGGCTTCTGATAAGATTAGGATGCGTGTGTGTGTGGGGGGGGGGGGGTAAATGAGACAGGAACAAATAAATAAGCAAACAAATAATATGAAAGAAAGAAAGAAAGAAAGAAAGAAAGAAAGAAAGAAAGAAAGAAAGAAAGAAAGAAAGAAAGAAAGAAAGAAAGAAAGACACCTGCCTGCCTTCAGATGGGTAAACATGTTCACCTTGGTGTGAGGTCTCTGTGCTGCACACACACTCATGTTCACTGTACAGTCTGCACAAGTAGAAATATGTTCGGTATGTAACACACACACACACACACACACACACACACACACACACACACACACACACACACACACACACATTTAACACACACATATTTAACACTTGTCTAATTCATCATCAAAAGAAAAGAAGAAAATTTCCCCATCCCCGTTGTGTCACTTGTTGCTTGCACTTCCCACATGTGACCACTAGGAGCGACGTGTGTAGCTACAACACAGTGAGCACAACATCTAGACAGACGAATGGAATCAAAGGCATTTGTGTCAGATGTCGTCATTTGGTGCAGTCATGAAGGTTAATAAAGAATCCGATTTGTCAAGCAGGTGATCAATAAAGCAGGTGATCAATAAATCACTATTAAAGTATATAAAGTCTATTTCTTCTCTATGCTAAATAAAGAAAGTGTATCAAGACTGCAAGCTCACACCTGTTCCAATGAGACATTCCTGTATATTTGCCTCCGTACACACACACACACACACACACACACACACACACACACACACACACACACACACACACACACACACACACACACACACACAGGCTTTCCTCGGCTCTCTGATTCCGACACAAATTTCTTGCACATCCATGAAATGATTTACTCTCGAGCAGCAGTTGTTGCTCCGTGCGTGTCTGTTTTCTCAGCCTGTCGTGTTTGAACACACACACACACACACACACACACACACACACACACACACACACACACACACACACACACACACACACACACACACACAGCAGGAGAAGCTTAGCTTAGCATTCCTAGGACCACACATCTTGCAGACTGTGTGAAAGGGCTTCTTCACGCTCCTCGTTCCCGTTTGGCCGCCGCTCCGTGACCTTCACACACGGCTCTGGTGTATCAGCCGCTCGGCTCACGGACGAGTTTCTAATTAAATCAATCTCAGGTTCACTCGGCCCTCGTCCTTCTGACTTAATCCCATCTAATATAGAATGGTATTAATTCAGCAGTTACATTTATAATATTCTAACTATTTAATCCTTGTCATTAAACAGACCACTGAGAGAACAGACAACATGTAAACAATGAGATCCAGTGTGTTTCACTCAGCAGCAATAACACTGAGGGGCATTTATTATAGGGGCAAAAATACAACACCTTTTTACTAACAAATAACCTGCTGATGTTCCAGTAACATGCTCTAGTCCCCCAAGTGCTAACAAGGCTAGTGAAGAAAGAAAGAAAGAAAGAAAGAAAGAAAGAAAGAAAGAAAGAAAGAAAGAAAGAAAGAAAGAAAGAAAGAAAGAAAGAAAGAAAGAAAGAAAGAAAGAAAGAAAGAAATAATTGACTGAATAAAAGAAAGAAACAAACAGACAAAGAAAGAAAGAAAGAAAGAAAGAAAGAAAGAAAGAAAGAAAGAAAGAAAGAAAGAAAGAAAGAAAGAAAGAAAGAAAGAAAGAAAATAAATAATTGACTGAATAAAAGAAAGAAACAAACAGTCAAAGAAAGAAAGAAAGAAAGAAAGAAAGAAAGAAAGAAAGAAAGAAAGAAAGAAAGAAAGAAAGAAAAATAAATAATTGACTGAATAAAAGAAAGAAACAAACAAACAGATAAAGAACGAAACAAACAAACAAACAATCAACGTGACTGAAAGAAAGAAAAAAGAAAGAACAAAGTGACAATTAAAGAAACAAACAAATAACAGAAGTCAGAGAAAGAAAGAAAGAAAGAAAGAAAGAAAGAAAGAAAGAAAGAAAGAAAGAAAGAAAGAAAGAAAGAAAAGAAATAATTGACTGAATAAAAGAAAGAAAGAAAGAAAGAAAGAAAGAAAGAAAGAAAGAAAGAAAGAAAGAAAGAAACAATCAACGTGACTGAAAGAAAGAATAAAGAAAGAACAAAGTGACTGAATTAAAGAAACAAACAACAGAAGTCAGAGAAAGAAACAAACAAACAGACAGACAGACAAACAGACAAACATGCAAACTATCAACGTGATTGAAAGAAGGAAGAAAGAAAGAAAGAAAGAAAGAAAGAAAGAAAGAAAGAAAGAAAGAAAGAAAGAAAGAAAGACAGAAAGAAAGACAGACAGACAGACAAACAGACAGACAGACAGAAGGAGATGAGGTCAGGGCTCGGTGACAGCCGTATGCTAATTGAATATGACGAAGCGTTCCCTGCTCTCACCTCTCGTCACCTCAGGGTTCGAGCGTCCAGCGATGAGACACCGGTGTGGGATGTGGGAGGGGGCAGAGGGGTGGGGTGGGATGTGTCTGTTTGAAGTTTGGAGCGGTGAGAGTTTAGCGCTCATCCTGCACACTCAGAGCGGTAAAGCGATACCACGTGTGAGAGGCGCGAGGGGAAACAGCAGAGGCATCTCGACCACCCGCTGCATTTAATGATGATAGCATATGATGATGACAATACTGTCCATTGTGTGTATATTTATAACAGTGACCGAGGGGGAGAAAACACACACGGCCTGGTGATGGGGCGATTGTTTAGAGCTGCGAAACAGAGAAGGGGAACGAAACTGATCCGTTTTTAATGGCAGAAAAAATGCAATTATTGACAAATTGCTGGAATAAACCACTTCAGGACATGTTGGGATTGGATAATAACAGCCAGAGTGTCGATTATTTTCCCATAACTGCTCACCCTGTCACATTTTATTCCATTATAGATACAGCATTTACCCTGAATTACTTCGAAGAGTCTGGAAAAACAATCGCAGCAGATGTCTGTGAGTTCAGACAGAACATCTCGCGTCTGTCCCATGATATCGGACCTCTCCTGGCTGTGATTAGAATTCTTGACAACTCCCTCTTTCTTCTTTAGAAATATCGCTTTTGTCAAACACTCTTTGATTCAGTCATCCAGTCGAGAATATTTATCTCACAGCAGGAGCCAAGTTTGTGTACAAATATGATACCAGCATCATCTAATCAGCCAATCATGAGGCTCATACACAACACAGGTCGGGAGCTTAATGTTCACATCAGACATCAGCATGATTGAAATTCGTTATCTCAGCACACACCAAACACCAAAGCTTAGGGTCCCTGAGCTATAACATCAGAAGAAAACATCACAAAACATGTATGGCATTAGGCAGATGTGCTCATCCAGAGTTACTCACATTTTTATGTCATTTTTATACAACTGATCATTAAGGGCCTTGCTCAGGAGCCCAGCAGTGGACCTGGGATTCAAACTCACAACCTTCCTATTGGTAGAACAAGCCTTAACCATTTGGCTAGTACAGTACATCCCACATCAGGTGCCTCTGGGAATCTGAGATTATAATGGGCACAGGTTCACTTAGCAAGCACTGGAACTGGAGACTCCTTCCACAAAGGAATCGCGCTGCTGTGAGAGAAGCAGAATCTTCTGACCAATCAGATTAGAAAATTCAGGGAAGAAAACTGTTGAAGGAACTCCGGCTTTCTAGTCCAAGTTTACAGACGGTCAAAGCAGCTGCTCTAGTTTTCCCCGTCTGTTTTCCTTCCAACAGGACCCTGCAGCAGTGTGTGTGTGTGTGTGTGTGTGTGTGTGTGTGTGTGTGTGTGTGTGTGTGTGTGTGTGTGTGTGTGTGTGTGTGTGTGTGTGTGTGACTGCACAGCTGGCTAAAGGAAGAAGGGAAGAGTTTCCGTCACAGAGCTGAGAGGCCATATCCACCATGTAATATTTGTTCATCGGCTCCATGCATTTGGAGCTGCTTAGCTAACCCCCCCCCCGTGCCCCGGGATCTTCCACACCCAGCCTGCCATACTGGGGGTTCTTTGCATAGTGGGGGTTCTCACTTACTCAATGCCACCCTTTGTTTCCTCACCCACTAGAACAGATAGAGTAATGAGACCTACAGGCTATAAAGACAACTCGAACAAGCTCTAAGTTGCTTCCCGTGAAGTCTTCGGCCAACGTCGTCTCGGAAGGCAAGACGAAAATAAGGGAATCCCTGTGGTGCTAACAAACAGCACGAGGCTTCACGACAACAATAATAACAATGAACAGAATGTATTTCTGCCTAAGCTATCTATGTTAGCTGGCTGTCACGAGGTGAGGGACAGCCTGCACACCCATGGCAGGACACACACTCATTTACACACTACAGAACATTTAGTGACAGCAATCAGTCTGCATGTCTTTGGACTACGGGAGTAAACTGGAGAACCTTGAGGAGAAAACCAACCAAGCAAAGGTAGACCATGCAAACTCCATGCACACAGGGCAGAGGTACAGTAGGACTCAAACCCCCAACCGTGGAGGTGCGAGGCATGCGAATGACACCATCCATTTCTGGTTACATTTCCCTGTGCCCAGGAACCAGGATCTCCTGATCAGTCCTGAAGGTGTCACAAAAAAGCTTCCAGTTACATTAAACTTCACCTGAGACTCTTTTCATAAAACCCTAAACATCAACACTAACATGTCTTACTAGTGTGAAGGATATTAATATCAACCCGTCAATACTGTTGATTGAGAAGGTTTGATGATGTAGGGTTCAACTTGCTATAGACATATTTTCTGAAATGAATCACCTCCTTGTGAAAAATGTATATCTTTGAGCTGTGAACTCTTTTCCCCAAAGGCTGCTTCTGCTGGGGGAAAAGAAGAAGAAGAAGAAGAAGAAGAAGAAGAAGAAGAAGAAGAAGAAGAAGAAGAAGAAGAAGAAGAAGAAGAAGAAGAAGAAGAAGAAGCGGCGAGACAGAGCACATGTGTGGTAGAGTTGAGAAGAACATGCAGAAAACTTGACCTCGTCTACTCATGTGAGGGAAACGACAGCGCTGATAGATCGCCAGATAATGATGGATTTAGGATCAGATTGTGGGATCTTCTCAACGTCTGGCACGGTTCCTAACTCTCACATGGAGGTCTTTTTTTTTTTTTTCTTTTTTTTTTACTGCTGTCTTTTTTTTCCCACCCATAACACTTCTTATACTGTTTTCCTGGATGTTTTTTAAACAACACATCATGTCATGTTGCTGAGACACTGAAACTGGAGACTCCTTCCACACCAAACTGCCTGCGATTACAGTTTTTTATTCATTAAATATCACGTTCCACTTTTTATTCATTTATAGTTATATTTATGTTAGTTAAAGGTTGTGTGTAAATAAAACTATCTGCTGTTGATGATTATTTATCTATAAAAGAACAATTCTAGAGTATTTTGTTTAGCTTTTTAATCACATCAGTGTTTTTTTTTTAATTAAATGATCTATTTGTATCTTTTATCTGTTTATAGTTATATTTATTGGTTACAGTCCTTCCGTTCCCACGCCGTTCTTTTTTCTCTTTCTGGAATACATTTCCGCTGTTGTTGATGTTTTGAGGAGAACATTTGGAGGTGAAGCTGAAGTCCTAAAGAATAGAAATTGTTGTTGTAAACTTTCAGCCCTCCCTAAGAGAAGTGAAGAAGTGGATTAAACGGCGGAGTTGTCGGTGAAGCCGTGAGGTCAGTTCCAGGAGAGAGATCTTAAGAACGTGTGTGTGTGTGTGTGTGTGTGTGTGTGTGTGTGTGTGTGTGTGTGTGTGTGTGTGTGTGTGTGTGTGTGTGTGTGTGTGTGTGTGCGTGTGTGTTGTCTGAGCTTTATTTGCATCCTTTAGTCCCCAATATACACACACACTCACATTCAGGCTTGCTGAGCTCTTCTGTTAGCTCCCTTTTAGTTTTGATCACCGAGCCATGATCATTTTGGCTCACACACATGGAGGAGGTCAAAAGCACAAAGCTGTGAAATTTTTGTCCTGGATCAGGAGGAGCTTCTCACTGACTCTCAGACTCCTGGTGTGCCCTCTCAAGTGCACCACATGGGAAATGAAAACACACACTCACACACACACACACACACACACACACACACACACACACACACACACACACACACACACACACACACACACACACACACTTCTCCACTGCTTTCTTCTTGTCTCTACCTGTGTCCAAACCCTAAAGTGACAAATATTCAAAGATGCACATTTCTATATTGTCTCCTGTTTTTATTTCTGTATTTATTTATTTATTATTTTTATGCTTTGCATTTGCATATATATTAAAGAAATATTGTCTTGTAGCTTTAGGGTAGAATGCACAGAGCATGCATTGTTATTTATTTATTTATTTATTTATTTATTTATTTATTTATTTATTTATTTATTTATTTATTTATTCGTTTATTTGCTTATTTATTTATTTTGTTGAGAGAAATATTTGTATTTTAACAAAAACAATAGAGGAACATACGGCAGCATTTATTTATTCATTTTTGATTTTTTTTTTGTATTAATAATTATTTAAAAGGAAAAAAACACCTCAGAGAAGGTTTAAAGTCTTTTAATCACGCTATTTGTTAATTTACTTGTATTAAGTTCTTTGTGTGGTGCAATATATGTATATGTGTATATCTCTCTCTCTCTCTGTGTGTGTGTGTGTGTGTGTGTGTGTGTGTGTGTGTGTGTGTGTGTGTGTGTGTGTGTGTGTTACATATTTAATGTCGAAAGACCGAAATAATGATATAGCTACATTTTCTCAAAAATGCGGGTTTTTAATTGGTTAAGTAAATAAATAGAAATGAATCTAGTAGTTCAGCAAATTAAATATTTTAATTGCTTTCTATATTATCTATATATCTATATATTTTCTATATATATTTTTAAGTTGTTCCTTTTTTTCTTTGATTGTTTGTGTTTTTTGTTTAAACATTAAAGTAATAAATTGACTTCATTCTTTAGCGGCAACAATAAAATAAAAATATGTGAAAAGGTTTTCTGTTGTTTACTGATGGATTTCGGCATTTGAGGCGAAAATAAATCATTTTAGGTGTTCATGTTTGGTAGCAAGTTGCCATTTTAAATAACTGAGAAGCTAATTTGTCTGTGAATTTCAGCGTTATTAGAGGCAGTAGGTACTCGTCAATGTGTTTGTGTGTGTGTGTGTGTGTGTGTGTGTGTGTGTGTGTGTGTGTGTGTGTGTGTGTGTGTGTGTGTGTGTGTGTGTGTGTGTGTGTGTGAATTGACGTCATCGTCTGCTTCACTGACTAGATTAATGTCAATGTGACTTAATTGTAATGGATTAAAGCTTATTAGAAAATCTATAAAAGACCAAATAGCTAAAATCCACTCCTGATGCTGAGCTCGCGCTTTTTTATCAATTAAATGACTGAGGTGTGGAAATGATTCAGATGGCTTCTGATAATCTATATCATAATATTCCTTTAAGGTAGAAGGCTTCAGGCACCAGAGCGTAAAGTAACATGATGAGCATCAGATCTTAATTAATGTGATAGGGATTATATATATATATATATATATATATATATATATATATATATATATATATATATATATATATATATATATATATACACACACACACAATGTATGATCTAGCTAGCCTTAGACATCCTAAGTGAGATACTGTGGTCGAGGAACATGCAGAAATGTTAAGGAGGATCAGTGAAGTAGTGAAGTGTTACAAACTAAACCGAATGTTTGTACTTTTTCTTTTCTTTTTAAAATGGTTTATTAAAGGCATTTTAGCTACCAAATGAATGCAAGTGAAAATACGAGTTTATATAAAAAATCACTTCTTAGTCCCAGTTATTTCTCAGGTTAGATGAGTGAAGCGATATGCAGAGAGAGAGAGAGAGAGAGAGAGAGAGAGAGAGAGAGAGAGAGAGAGAGAGAGAGAGAGAGAGAGAGAGAGAGACAGACAGACAGAGAGAGTGAGAGAGTGAGAGAGAGAGAGAGAGAGAGAGAGAGTCCTTGTGTGTGTAACATATCAATACTATTACCCTAACACTCGATTTAAATTGAACCAAAAGCCGGATAATTCTTGATTCTTAATTGAGCATTTAATTAATTATAGCTTATTTATGCTTGGCTTTTTATTATAAACGTTAATGAAGCGACACTGGCCAGGTTACAAAGCGTTTTATCTTTATAATAGAAGTATAAATAACATCTACACTTTTCCCCCTCGCCCTTTTGTTCAGCAGGCGGATCATCTCATGTACACGCGTTTAAAGCTCTTTGACTTTCAGCAGATTTTCTCTGCAATCCCTCGAGGTTGTGAGACTTTTTTTAGAAACTGAAGACCCGCGGGAGTCTATTTTGACGGCACACTTTGAACTTTGACCTTTAGGATTTACTAGTTTGTGTCTCGCTGTGATTGTGCGCGGTGTTGTTGGTGATACCGACATTTTTAACAAAGCAAAACAAAATCCGCAAATAGCCCACGGTAAAAAAAATAAAAAACTTCCACGTTTAACACACACATAACATGCACCCTAACATGCACACACGCGCACACACACACACACACGCACACACACACGGATTATTAAGTCAGTGAAGGCCAGTGATGAATCGTATTGAACTGGACACATAGGAGGAAAATAAAAGATGGTGAATAAAAGGAGAATCAGTTTAGAGTAAATTAATTGGATAAAATTAGACACACGGGTACATAAAGGACAAAATAAAAATAATAATAATAATAAACATCTGATACATAACATGACACCAATGATTGCTAAATGTCAGTGTTGTCATCACCTTATATGATTGGCCGATAGATACAATGATGCGAGGGTGAAAGGTCAAGAGGGTTCAGGTATGTGTTTTAGATAGATAGATAGATAGATAGATAGATAGATAGATAGATAGATAGATAGATAGATAGATAGATAGATAGATAGATAGATAGATATTAACGATTTAAATTCTTATTTCTTATATTTAATAATAAACGAGACGAAAGAAAGCAAATAATGTTATTTGGGGATTTTGAAGTTATTCCACTATAAGACGACTTTGACCTTTAATTTTATTTTACCTAAAAAAATGTCTTGCATGAAATAAAGCAGACGTTTGTTCACCAAATTTGATGACACTTTGATTCTAATCGTTTTTTCTTTTGTTTTTATTATTTCAGACAAGATAATGCCTAAACAGGTGAAAATCTTTGGTTTGAAGCATCGGGTCAGTTTCCGTCGTGGTGAAGAATTTGTGCGAGGTTTTCTTTTTTTAAAAAAAATATGTAGGACAGTGCAATAAAAAAAATCTAAAAAGTATGACACAGGAAGAGAAACAATAAAAAAAAGAAAAGAAAAATTGCCAGCAAGTAAGGAAAACACACGTCTCAACCTTACCTGAATTTTTAAATATATACATCTTACAATTTTGGCTATTATATATATTTATATTTATATTTATAGAAATCTTCATAGTGTCCATATATTTGTACAGAATTAAATAAGGAATTATTGTCCACTTCTTCATGTTAGAAGGTCGCTTTGGCTCAGCGTCCATGAAAAAAATCGTCTTCAGCGTCTCTTGTTTTTTTTTATATCACTGAGTGATGAAATGAGGAGATGAAAAGGAGGAGGAGATCAGTGATAATAATCTTCTTCTCCAAATAATAATAATAATAATAATAATAATAATAATAATAATAATAATAATAATAATAATAATAATACGCGGATTCCAGCATATTTGGTGCTTGGACCCCTTATATTTGCGCCAATCATTTTTTAAAAATAAATTTCTAGGAGAAGAAGAAAATTCTGAATGGGTTTAATGTTGTTGTTATTATTGAACCAGGATTAATCCCCATCCTCATTTTGCTCGTGTGCATTTCTACTCGCTGTCCTCCTTATCCTCCTGGATGGTGGTGGTGGAGTGGTTGTAGAGTCCTTGCGCCATGAGCTGCAGTGCCAGTCCGTTTTTGTAGCCGCTCGCCTTCTTGATCTTGGCTCTCTTGTTTTGGAACCAGATTTTGATCTGCGACTCGTTGAGGTTGAGCTCCTGCGCGAGGGACTGTCGCCGCTGCTCCGTGATGTAGCGACTCGCCTGAAACTCCGCCTTGAGACGCTGCAGCTGCTCGGCCGTGAACGCGGTGCGCGGCCGCTTGTCCTCCTTTTCGCTCTTCTTCTTCTTCAGCTTCCGGGTCCTCGGTCCTGGTCCAAGAACAACGGTGGAAAAATAAAACAAAGACGTAAATATCGTAAATGGGGGGCCCGCATATCGCCATCACCATGCTTAACCGTTCATTCATTCATTCATTCATTCATTCATTCATTCATTCATTCATTCATTCAACTATGCACCGACCTTTGAGCATCATGAGTGAATTTATGTCGTACATCCAACATCCCAAGTATTTTGCACGCACAGCCTATCCTAAACTTATTTATTTATTTATTTATTTATTTATTTATTTATTTATTTATTTGCTTATTTGCTTATTTAGATTATCTACATCCATGCACCAACCAACCTTGAAGCATCATGAGTGAGTTTATGATACAGAACTTTTAATACCTTTATATATCAGAGAAGGAACAATAAACTAATGCGCCAATCAGGTTTGATTCCTGATAATATTCTAATTCCTGCTTTAATAGGACACCAGCATGCACATCCTAGGCTATTCCATTTTAATTTCCTGAATATTTTTTTCATATTTATTTTATTTTTATTGTTTATTATTTAAATACATAGATATAGCCGTCAGTGCGTCTTGAATCATGTGTGAAGGTAAAATTTACATGCTAAAGCTAAATACTGCTCTAATAACAAGAAAAAATGCCCTTAAGACCTTTAGTGCGCGAGAGCTGATGTAATAGTTGAAGTAAATATGCATTATGCACCAATCACAATATATTTCCTGATTTGTGTGATTCTATTACTGCCTGAATAATATATATTTTTTATGCATCATTTGTTTCTTTTTTGTTTTGGATTGATTTTTTGAAAAATATAAAATAATAAAAAACAATTTAATATATATATAAATATGTATAAAAAATTTGTCGGGTGTAATTAAACTTTTATCTTTAAAGCTACATCAGCTCCGTATATAAAGATTAAATGTACACAATACACACTAATGCTACAACACCAAGTGAAAGTGTGAGTGTGTGTAACCTTATTTCCTGATTTAAGCATTACGTGTGATTTTATCACACACACACACACACACACACACACACACACACACACACACACACACACACACACACACACACACACACTTCGCATGGTCTACACTGTATATTTTTAAATTATTTTTGGCACGTTCGATACTCAGAAATAAATATAAAATATTTCAAATAGAATATACTTAGCAAGAGATGCACTCTAATTACTCTTGTTGTATTTTCACAATTTATCATTTAAAAAAAAAACGATTGTGTAAATAGATAAACTATTTTAAAATATATTCGATATAAGTTCACATCAATGGGACACCGGTAATTGTGCACTTTTTACCTGGGAAGGATCACGTGGTACCTTTAATTTTCTTTAGACTTGTAAAGCTTTTAAACTTGCATTTAAATCATCATGAATGTACATTGTGTTCTGTGAAAATATTCATACTAAACAGTACAAAAGATGATGGTACCACTATAGCGATGAGGATAAAGTTCACTTTGGTACCTTTCTGTTCCTCTGTGTCAGAGCAGTCACGCTTTTATTGCATGCCGGGAGCGAAACAACTCAAAATATGCAACATCGCATTAATTTATCCTTTATGTATAAAACGCTTTTGGGAAAAAAGTACCTTTAGTTCATTCTACGAAATAAAAGTACCATAGTCCTACTTTTCCATTGGTCTATTAGCACGTATCTTTCACCTTAAGAGATAATATAAAGTACATTATGTATTAAAAGCACCAAGTTAAAGATACTTAGTAAAAACACTCAGTTGACGCTGATTCTCTGGTTACAGAAACCCTGTTAGTGCCAAGAGTGAGTGTCATAATCCTACTTTAATCCCAATTGTTATCATCACTGACTTTTTTTAATCCTGGGATTAAATTACTATATAAATGTAGAGTATATATTTATTCACATGTGCGCTATTCAGAAAACTGCATTATGAAATATAGGATAATACTTTAATCCAGACACTTGTTTATCTCGTGTGTGTGTGTGTGTGTGTGTGTGTGTGTGTGTGTGTGTGTGTGTGTGTGTGTGTGTATGCATTTGTGTGTATATATATGCTAGATTCTACAAATATCATTAATAACCATATATAACCATAGAGCTTATGTGTGTGTTGTTTTTTTCAATGTTCCTTATTTAACGCTAAAGTGAGACAAGAATACTACAGAATAAACAATACACGATTTCACTATTACCGCGATATCGATCTATATCAGCTAAGGCTAATATGCTACTGACACACTAGACAATATGCAAATGATAATGCTTTCGATAAATCACTCAGTATTTATCCCCAGATGAGAGGGTTTAGCAATCAGGTTAAACGGAAATTTGATCTTTAAAAAGTCAGGTTGGATTTTACAACATAGGTCAAAGAGTTGACTTTATAAAGGCCTTCACACTGCTGCAGTGGTGCTGTGGGAAACCTTCCCAGAACTAGCAATCTGGTCGAATTGGAGTGAAATCTGATCTTCATGTCTATTTCACATTAGCTAAAACCTACCAATATCTATTATTCTCTATTATTCTTTTAAAATAACATTATAAATAATTACAATAATGTTGCAAATCAATCAATAATCGATTAGTATCTCTTCTAATAAAAGTTTTTAAATAAATCTCATCACGAAATAAATACAGCCGTCTTTTATTTTATTTTTTTTTACTTAAATTTGTTTTGTATTTTTATTTTTCATTTTTTACTTTTCATTTCTTTCTTTCTTTCTTTCTTTCTTTCTTTCTTTCTTTCTTTCTTTCTTTCTTTCTTTCTTTCTTTCGATAAGATAAACGTTATTGATTCCACAGTGGGGAAATTCACTTATTTTGCAGCTCACAGACACTTTTTTAGCTGCAGGCTACATTACAGGCCTCAGTCCACTGCTCTCGGTTCAACACACTCGAGCTTCTAGATTACACTGCAGAAGACAAAGTCTTTCTTTTTTCCCGCAAAAAAATAACTTTAGAATTCAATGGCTCGATTATTCCGATGTTTGTTTGTTATTATTATTTTCCTCTCAGCTCAGGAGAAAAAGTTGTGAGTCTCTTGCTAATTAATAACGTTAGTCTGTATTTAGCCTGCTATTGTTGTGTGTTAGTGTGTTAACTTTGCACGTGGGCTTTATGACCCCGACAATACGCATAGCCACATACAGATTCATATACAATGCATAAATGCATCATTGTTCTAAATAATAAACGTATGTTGAAATAACTGAATGCTGGTTTCCACTCAGAAGTCTGGTTATGTGCACGTGACCGACAGTTCAGCTCCAAGTTAAAGTTTCTGACAGCTTGTCAGTATATTGTCATTATACTCCATAATTCAGAAATAAAATTCAACCTCGTTTTGCTGCTGTCGCTCCTGCATAATCTGAATAAATTGTCATGCAAAGAGCTGAATTTGTGCACGAGACTCTAATGAGAAAATCAGTGACTTAATTAATGAAGAGTTTTTGCAACAGCTCAGCAAAGTCACTGCAAAAGGAAAAAAAAATAAACCACACGTCTAATCAATACATCTTACTAGCAATTAAAAAATGTATATTAAATAACACAGAACTTCCGAGTTAATGTTATTATTTAATATAAAATAATCAATTGACGGACTTTATAAACCTGCTTTACTATAAAAACCTGTTTACAATCACATATATTATTAACAAAAACGCATTAATTGTATTGCTCTTTACGTATAGATAAATATCAAGCTTGTAAATAGAGTAGAATTACATGTTAAAAATATTTATTTATATTTATTTAGATTCTATCATTAGGATATAAATGAATGGGTGCTTACATTTTGCCAGATTAACAGATTATGACAGCATATTATTTATTATTATTATTATTATTATTATTATTATTGTTGTTGTTGTTGTTCTTATTGTTGTTTTGTTATTATTATTATTATTATTATCGGTATTGTTATTATTGTTGTTGTTATTATTATTGTTGATGTTTTATTATTATTATTATTATTATTATTATTATTATTATTATTATTATGCAATTATAAAAGTTAAAATAAATGAATTACAATTCTTTTTGTGCCAGAAATAATCAAAATATCCCCTATACAGATTTCTTTTTTCCACGCGCGTGCTCCAATAACGTTATCGAAGCTCCCCGTGCATCAAAAAAAATCCAACACTAGGATGAAGAAGCCTCACCGGATGAGGGTCTGTCCGAGTAGCGCGTGCAGTAGACCCAGGCGGGCCACAGCAGAGGTTGCGAGTCTTTAGTCGACGCCGAGGTTGTGGTTGTTGTTACTGTTGCTGTAGATGCTGCGCCTCCGCCTCCGCCTCCGGTCCCGCCGTTCACCTCCGTGAGATTCGAGCCGTCCCCGCACTTCGTGCTTGCTTCGAGCAACACCTTGGACGACGACGACGACGGCGAAGAGGACGAAGAAGACGGAGATGAGGAAGAAGAAGACGAAGAGGAAGAAGACGATGAACTGCGGTGATCGACGGTGGAGTCCGCGCGTGACGACGGCCTCGCGACCAGCGGGCTGACGTTTTCCCTGCTCGAGAGGAGCTCGCGCTTGCAGCCGAAGTCGGGCCGCAGGATGTTGTCGATGAAGAAGTTCGTGGTGCGGTGAACCTGCGGCGCCGCCTCGCGCACTAGAACCGGAGGGGACGCGCTCTCGCGCTCGGACGGATCCTTCCGCTCCTCCATTTATTTATTTTTGTTTCAACAACAATAACAACAACAACAAAAAATCCCACTTGTTGCCAGCAAAATATTTATCCTGGAATAAAAATTGCAAATAATCTTCAATCTTTAGATGCACCTTGAAGTCGCTACACCATCGGAATGCCTCGTGCACCTCTTCACTTATTTATTCATTTGTTTATATATTTTTTTTTTCTTAACTCGTCTTGAAGATCAAAACACACTCACACACGGCGGTCGGTGATGCTCCGCGGCCCGTGCCTCGCGCCCCCACGTATGACAGCTCGCGCTTCCTAAACTCTTTCTAAAAATCTTTTTTTTAGACCCCCACCCCACCCCACGTTTTCCTCCTCAACCGGAAGCACGTGAGCTAGTCACACGTGCTATGGGCCAATAGGATTAATGCGTCTGTGCTGTCACAGGAAAGGGCGTCCAATCGAGTTTTACGACGTTTTTAAACAACAAAAGAGTAGAAGCGTCTTTAACGTCACATTACAACCGACGCGCGCGAACACTTCAGCACGCGCACCCGGTGCCACGGTGACGGACAGAGAGCGAATAATTTAATAATGCATCATCATCATCATCATCTTTATTATTATTAGTAGTAGTAGTAGTTGTATATAAATATGAGATAACAATTCTTACAGCATTAATACACATAAAAGCAACAGTAATACTAATAATAATCATTAGTATATTACATAATATTACTAAAACAGACAAACTAATTGCATAACAAACTAATAACAAAAAGCTAAAATAAGTGTTTATACATATTTATAATTAATACAGCATTTCTTTTGTATAATAAGAAGAAGAAGAATAAGAATAACAACGAGAAGAATTTATTACAGCACTATAAAAGAAAATATATTTAGAAATGTTTATAATGATTCATTATATTTAATGCAATTTCTTTGCTCTATTATTTTTATTATTAATTTCACTACTACTACTACTACTACTACTACTACTACTAATAATAATAATAATAATAATAATAATAATAATAATAATAATAATAATAACCATCTACTTCATCATCATCATCATCATCATCATCATCACCATCATCATTATAAGTTGTAGTAGTACTTTTGCTGGAATAGTTGATGCTTTTAATGTATTATCCTACTTATTGTTTTCTTTCTTCTTATTCCTCTTCTTCTTCTTTCTATTATTATTATTATTATTATTATTAGTAGTAGTAGTAGTAGTAGTAGTAGTAGTAGTAGTAGTAGTAGTAGTAGTAGTAGTAGTAGTAGTAGTATAGTAGTATTACTTTGTCCTTAACGCTATTATTTAGCCTTCACTTACTTCCTTGCTCAATTTGCTCTTCAGGTTACTAAACATTAAAATAAATTCTAAACTCGTTGAAAATGTAGTTATTTCTCTTTCAAGTCTTTTTTTGTTTTTCATTTATATAAACACACATGTATATATTTACATGTATTCTGGTTGCACGCAATTAGATTAAAATTTAAATAATATAATATTAAAGCATGATAAGTCCACAAGGCCGCGTGATGGGGAACATAATTAGTGCCTCATTGTAAAGAAATAAGGCGAGCGCGTTTATTCTGCTATAACACACCGCTGGGTGAAATCTTTATTGTGGAGAAGCTCCATCACTTCATTCTTTCCTCATTAGTACTCCATCAGCGCGCTGTTTAAGAGCTATAGAGGATGCAGACACATACACATACACACACACCCTCACACACACACACACACACACACACACACACACACACACACACACACTGGCACGGCGGGGGTAAATTAGTGCACCGGGGGCTGCGTACTTATCTCGCGCGCACGCGACATCTTTCAGAGGCGGAGGCCGCGCGCGCGTACACGCACACACACGCGCGCAAGATAATTTATAGGTTTTAATTAGCGCCCATTCGGCCCGATCTGCTCGACGCTGTTTGTGTGAAAAAAGGCGAATATAACGGCGGTGGCAGGTCGCTTTATCACGCGCCGCGAGCTCAATAAAAAGCTCGTGAAGACCCCGGAGACGCCGTTTACTCCACATACAAAAAGGGGAGAAAAAATGGCTTTATTGACGACTCCTGGTTAATCCACCCACCAAAAAAGCCCGGCAAATAGCGATTATGATAAATGAAGGCCATCCTTCCCCTCACCCTCATCATCATTTGCGCGTGCTGTTATTGAAAGTAATTCGCGCCCGTCCACATGCCCACATTTCCGAGTGCGTTCTGCAAAAAAAAAAGAAAAAGAAAAAAAAGAAGAAAGAAAGAAAGAAAGAAAGAAAGAAAGAAAGAAAGAAAGAAAGAAAGAAAGAAAGAAAGAAATATTTATTTTTAATTGTATCATGGTCTGGGATGCTTTAGAGCTCCATTAATACGTGGAGCATGCAGGATTATGTGCATCACGCGCAGGTATGTGCGCATTGTGGGTAGGATTAGTCTGTGTACAGTGTTCTGCAGATTGTGTTTGTGTGCTGAGGTGCTTTTTTCTTTTAAAAAAATAGTTTTAGCTTAAGTAACTTCCAGGTTCCCAGTTACAGCAGAAAGGTTTTCTTAGCTTGCAAGTGTTTCCATTGAAGTGTTTTACTAAACACGAGGCCAATTAATGATTTCATCATTAAAGCTGAGAAAAGAAGTGATAACGTCATAACAGAATTCAGTCCATTCACCCGCAATAACACACACGCTGTTGTCTTTTGTCCTGGACTACATTATAGAGTTAATAAAAATAATAGCTTTATTAAAAAAAAACCTTAAATGAACAATGCAGAATGATGAGAATTAAATGAGTAATTAAGTCTTTATTACACTATGTGTTGTCGGTGCAAATTTCAATAAAAATTGTTAGATCTTATTCTTATCTGAGGATTAATTTATTCGATTTTAATTCGTCTTTCGGCTTTCAAAATCTGCTACTTCAAGAATAAACACAATTGAACATAACAAAAAAAAACAATCTAGACTTTTTAACTGATTGTTTCGTTCATTTCTGTTTATACAAACTTAAAAAAAGTACAAAATGTGAAATGCACATTAAAGGCATTCAAAAGAATGTTTAAGTAACTACATACTAATTTTAATATAAAACAATATTTACTTCTTTTTTCTTTCCTTTTTTATTCAGGTTTATTTTTTATTTATTGTTTATTATTATTTAAGCAGTACTTCACTCGCTGTGTTAAAAAGATCAATAAATAAACTAAATAATAATAATTAAATATAAATGTTAAATGCGCAGCTAGAATTTTTTAGTATATTACGAATTTGTTGTAACGAAAAGAAATGAAAAAAAAAAACTCTGCAAAAAAATGTTTGCCTGCAAAAAAAAAAGACATTTCAGAATATCACTGACTCTAAACAGGGTGCTGAGGGAAAACTGTGCTTTGTGTATGACTACACACGTGAGAACAACATATGCGTATCTAAAGGTATACATTCTAACACATTCTAAATTACAGGCTCATTATACTGAAGCGTAGACGTGGTGTCTGAAAAGGTCGCACGAGCGCCTACCGACGGCTTCAGTGGCACGCGCATTAGAGAAATGTGACAAGAAAACAAATTATTATTATTATTATTATTATTATTATTATTATTATTATTATTATAAAAACAAACAATGCATGTATATATGTATGTATGTATGTATGTATGTATGTATGTATGTATGTATGTATATTCAGTTGGTACTTATGTGTATACTATACATTGTATATATTTACTAATATGCATTTATATGTTTATTCCTTCCATTATGGATCCACCTCAAGCCTAGATTAAAAATTCTGTTCTTGCTCAATAATAATAATAATAATAATAATAATAATAATAATAATAATAATAATAATAATAATAATAATGTGCTTAAATTTATTATTATTATTATTATTATTATTATTATTATTATTATCATTATTATTATTATTATTATTATTATTATTATTATTATTATTGAGCAAGAAACAGAATTTTTAATAATAATAATAATAATAATAATAATAATAATAATGTGCTTAAATTTATTATTATTATTATTATTATTATTATTATTATTATTATTATTATTATTATTATTATTATTATTATTATTATTATTATTATTATTATTATTATTATTACTACTACTACTACTACTACTACTACTATTTAAAACAAATAGCAGATTTTAATATTAATCTTCATTGATCCGGAGTTTTGACTCTGCACCTCTGTCGCCATCTTGTGGACGGATGCTCGAATGAAATCTGATATTGTTTTGTATTATTCAGGCTTCCCCAAGTGCTTAGAGAAAGCTGAGAGATGCGCGTTCTAGCCAACAGGATGTGTAGAATTCGACCACGTGGTTTCTTTATGCCGCTAATTCTACATTACTTTAAATTTGATTTGTAAGATAACAGCAACATTGGAAAGGATTTCGATTTTAAAGCGTAAAAGTGATGAAAGAGGAAATAAACAGAAATAGAAAGCGTCTACAATTCGATTTATTATTGTTGTAACAGGACACTAAACTATAGTGAGTGTTAAATTAGTTTACATGCAAATATACATGATTTAACAGCTATAATTTCATTTTTTTTTTACATTTATCATGTCTATATATTATAGCGGATATAAATCCTATTGTTTGCTGAAAAGAAAGAAGAAAATCCGTTTAAAATAATTTCTTTTTTTTCCCTTTCTTGCTATGAATGTGAGTCATTTTGCAAGTTGTAGTGTTTCGATTGTGTTAAATGAGCTCAAGGGTTCATTTGTGGCATCCACACGACTGTATTGTGCTGCAACATTTCCAGGTCTTTTACTGATAGACATCAATAACATTTATTTAAAGAAAAGAACGATGACGTATTCTGTACAATTTCCATCCAATCAAATGGAACATATTTCTCTCTGCCGTCTAAACAAACCTGAGGGAACAAACATGTGGTTTGGGGTTTGTAAATAATTCTTCATATACAGACGTGTACATGGGATGAAGAGTGTGTGTGTGTGTGTGTGTGTGTGTGTGTGTGTGTGTGTGTGTGTGTGTGTGTGTGTGTGTGTGTGTGTGTGTGTGTGTGTGTGTGTCTTATAAAATTGAAAGTACAACCCGTTTAGGAAGTTTCTGAACTATCCAATGATCTCATGGTGGGAAAGTCTTGTAAACTGGAATGAGTGAAATTCTGCAATGGTATCGAATCAGCAGTAGATGGCGCTATAATTCCATGTTTTAGATCCACGTTGGCACACATAAACAAGGTGGTCTAGTATTCTGTAGAAATGGGAAAGATGGTATGTGTTGTATGGAGGAGATGACGATTGTTAATCTGATGGAGAACCTCATTGACTTCAAGTCAAAACAATCTTTATTTTAGAGAAATCTTGCAGCTCAATGATTATTCCATATAAATATGCAAGGTTTGATTTGTACCTGTATGCTTTTATGAGTAAAATAAATGGTGGGACCTGGTGGGCGAGGCTCCATCGTGAGGGAGGTCTGCAGGAACTAGGACAGAAATACATTGATTCATTTACCGTCTGCTTTTCTTGGTGACGATAAGCTGACACGTTTGGCGCAGATCTTTCTCCTGCACCACAGTATTCCAGCTCCTGCTGAGCTGTTTGGATCTTCAGATGCTCACAAATCTGCCTGCCTATCCAAGGGACCAGGTGGGAAGTACCACATACAGCTCTACCAGAAGCACACCTTTAGGGGCATCCTCGCAAGGAGCTTCAGGTGACTCTTCTTGATCCAAAGATTCTCTGGGACTGTCGAACGTCTCACTTTATTACCCATTATCCCTCCAGAGGACCACCTTGCACTTCTAAAACTTATTCTTATGTCACTACACAAATGAGGCTTAGTGAGATTCTACTGTAAATGTAGATCTGCAAACTTTATTTACAAACCCAGCTTCTTCACCAGGGTTTATTTGGCCAGCATCTTTTTACTACAAAGGACAGTTCTTGGGGGGGTGGGGGTGGCATGGTGGCTTAGTGGTTATCACGTTCGCCTCACACCTCCAGGGTCGGGGGTTCGATTCCCACCTCCGCCTTGTGTGGAGTTTGCATGTTCTCCCCGTGCCTCGGGGGTTTCCTCCGGGTACTCCGGTTTCCTCCCCCAGTCCAAAGACATGCATGGTAGGTTGATTGGCATCTCTGGAAAATTGTCCGTAGTGTGTGTGTGTGAGTGAATGAGAGTGTGTGTGTGTGTGTGTGTGTGTGTGTGTGTGTGTGTGTGTGTGTGTGTGTGTGTGTGTGTGTGTGTGTGAGTGTGTGTGCCCTGTGATGGGTTGGCACTCCGTCCAGGGTGTATCCTGCCTCGATGCCCGATGACGCCTGAGATAGGGACAGGCTCCCCGTGACCCGAGAAGTTCGGATAAGTGGTAGAAAATGAATGAATGAATGAATGAATGAATGAATGAATGACAGTTCTTGAAAAAATGTGGAGAGAATTCATCTTGACCACCAGATGGAAGCAAACACAAAGGTGTGGTCAGGGTCTCGTTTCACCTCCTTCCATCACTCATGCTGTTAAAAATTAAAAACAATAAAACTCTTAAGGACTTGATGAAGATGATGAAATCTCAAACATGAAGGTGAAATGGTAGGATCTTCCAGGTGAAATTAAGCACCATCCAAAGCATGTAGAGATCATCGAGATATCTTCTGTCCAGCATGTTCTTGCTGCCGAGCTCTAATCAGGTCCAGTTGAGGGTCAGTGAACATTCTGGTGTAGGAAATGAATCAGCGATGGATGAAGATGGCTGATGTGACCAGTTACTCGGCTACTTTCTGAACTGACCACACAGACACCTGGTTGTGTAACGATTTATCAACACATTCCACATCGCTTGTGTAGCCTCATGTGACAAATCCACACCAGTCCCTTAAGCTCTGCCTCTTTCGAGACACCAGTTCAGGAATCTCCGAGTTCCAGAAGTCTCTGGTGAGGAATAACAGGTTAAAGTGTCACAGATCAAGCAGGAGCCATCCATCATGGTGTGGAGCTCAGGTAACGTGATCTGAGGGGACGTGTCTCTACCGTCCTGAGCACACGTCCACCTGGAGGACACACGTCTTTACTTCAGCTTTACAACAGTGTCTGAGATACGTGAAGGATGTTTAAGTTGTCCAAGAATTTAATGTGTCTTATTACATCATTCTCTCAAAGGCCTCTTTCTTTCTTTCTTTCTTTCTTTCTTTCTTTCTTTCTTTCACTCTCTCTCTTTCTTTCTTTCTTTCTTTCTTTCTTTCTTTCACTCTCTCTTTCACTCTCTCTTTCACTCTCTTTCTTTCTTTCTTTCTTTCTTTCTTTCTTTCTTTCTTTCTTTCTTTCTCTCTTTCACTCTCTCTTTCACTCTCTCTTTCTTTCTTTCTTTCTTTCTTTCTTTCTTTCTTTCTTTCTTTCTTTCTTTCTTTCACTCCCTCTCTTCCTCTTTCTCTCTTTGAAATGGTGTTATGCAAATGTTATCTGTTTTATTGATGATGATGATGATGATGATGATGATGATGATGATGAGCTAATTTTTAACACCCTTTTACACTAAAAAACATCTTTTAAGAAAAAAGTGCTGCTAGTTTTTAGCATTGTATTGTAATTTATTGCTTATTTAATAAAGCTGAGTTAAAAATCAAAATCTCTCTTTCTTTCTTTCTTTCTTTCTTTCTTTCTTTCTTTCTTTCTCTCTCTCTCTCTTTCTTTCTTTCTTTCTTTCATTCTCTCTCCCTCCTTCTTTCTCTTTCTTTCTTTCTTTCTTTCTTTCTTTCTTTCTTTCTTTCTTTCTTTCTTTCTTTCACTCTCTCTCTCTTTCTTGCTTTCTTTCTTTCATTCTTTCTTTCTTTCTTTCTTTCTTTCTTTCTTTCTTTCTTTCTTTCTTTCTTTCTTTCTTTCTTTCTTTCTTTCTTTCTTTCTTTCTTTCTCTATCTCTTTTTTCTTCAGTCTTTCCTTCTTATACTGTCTCTTTTTTCTTATTTATTTTCATTTGTTTTTCTTTTCTTCTCTTTTTTGTATTCTTTCTCTCTTTTTTTGACTTTTCCTTTCTCTCGTTCATGTCAGGTTTCTTAGTTTTATCCAGACAATGAAGTGTAGAGTTCTTTACATACCTGAGAGGGAAAAGGAAATAAGACCAGTCCTTTATCTTGTCCCTTATCTAATCACAAGCTGACACCGCCGTATGTTAACCCCCCCACCCCCCACCCCCCTTTACTAATCCTTTCTTTTGCACTCTTTCATCTTTACCTCACAGATATAAGGATGGATTTAAACATGGGCATTTTTTTGGCTGTCATTTGCGTTCAGAAAAGAAAAGAGCTCTTCTGGTCCTTCCCCCTCGTGCAGTATAATCATTATGGCAGTTTAATAGCTCAGCGACGCTCCTGTCAGCCACCTCTGTTTCCATGGTGACCGCCGCCGAAAGCCACCGGTGCGGGGACATGTGCCGTGATTCCCTGGACCTGTGCGTCCGTCCTGGTCTGTGGACGCGGGAACTTACACTGATGACGAGTTTTAATATTGGAGACAAGCAGAGCGCGGCGGGGCAGGCCACGGAGGGAGGAAGCACGCGCGCGCGCGCGCGCGGCGCGCCGCGCGCACACACACACACCATCCACACGCGCGCGCGCGCGCGGTCGCGCGCGCACACACGCACACACGGCGCGCGCCGCGCGCGCGCGCGCGCGCGCGCGGCACCACACACGCACACGGCGCGCGCGCGCGGGCGCGCGAACGCGCACACGGCGCGCGCCGCGCACACACGCACACACGCGCGCGCCGCGCGCGCCGCGCGCGCGCGCACACACGCCCCACACGCGCGCGCGCGCGCGCGCGCGCACAGCACGCACACCAGCGCGCCGCGCGCGCGCGCGCGCGCGCCACAACCACCCAACACGCACACCCGACGCGACCGCGCGCGCGAACGCGCACCACGCGCGCGCGCTCACACACACGCACACGCTCGCTCTCGGCGCGCGCTCTCTCTCTCTCTCTCTCTAACTCTCACACTCTCTCTCTCTCTCTCTCTAACTCTCACACTCTCTCTCACACTCTCTCTCTCTCACACTCTCTCTCTCCTTCTCTGTTTTACAGCTCCTTCCTCCAGCCCCCAGACTCGTTTTCCTCTCACATCACTTGTTAGGTTATTTGTTTTTTCTGAACACCGTTCTGTTTTATCCCTTGGGTTTCTTTCTTTCTTTCTTTCTTTCTTTCTTTCTTTCTTTCTTTCTTTCTTTCTTTCTTTCTTTTGCTGTTTATTATCAATGTTTCTCTCTTTTTGATTCCCTTCCTCTCTCATATTAGACATCATCGTCTTCATCTCCATCCCCATGTGAAGCTTTCTGGCACATAAAAATATATGAATGCACCTCCTCCTCCTCTTCCTCCTCCTCCTCCTCCTCCTCCTTCTCCTTTTCCTGATATCTGTATTTTTTTGTCTAAATGATGTGTTTGCATTTGGTTTCATCCCACTGAGCGCTTTATAGACAGAAGCTGACGTGTTTATGCCTTGAGCACATACAGGTTCTTTATGTTCTCCTTCATTTCTTGTCTACATCTGAACCTCGCCGGAGTTTTGTTTTTAATCACGAAGATGCAGGAATAAAAAATAAAACTGTCACAGGGACGGCGTCT
>NC_062535.1:2355081-2365081 GCF_022655615.1 Tachysurus fulvidraco
CCAAGAAATACCTCCAAGCAGCCTTCGATAATCCACATTTGAAACAAAATGCATCCATCCAAGCAAGAGTTGAGCTGAGCTAGAAAGGCTAGCTGGAAGCGACGGCTCCGACGGTTGCACCAACAAGCAGCAAGGTGATGACATGCATACCAAGAGATAGGGCCGGTCTCTCTTGAAAGCGCCAGATTCTGCATATCCCACGTGAACTACGGCCAGGTTGTCCTCAAGCTTCTGTGCAGCAGCGCTGTTGGTTAAGCTTCACCTTGTGCTTGATGCCGTCATAAAGCTCGAAGTTGTAGTTCTCCAGGGTGGTGGAGGATCGCGAGGTCAGGCCTCCGTAGGAGCAGGTGCAGTACAGAAGAAGACCGGCGCAAACAGCACCTAACAGAACTCCCAGAGAGCTCATCACTATGATGGTGAGTAGGATGGGGTCCAGAGTGTAAAGCCATGGGTTGTCCTTCCCTGACATTCGTGTTACTGGAGGCTCTGTGGACGGTTCCGCAGTGGTCCATTCTAAGAATTGTCCACCTAGAAGAAGGAAAAACAGAAGACGGTTTATGATAGTTTTCATACTGGTCACGTTATATGGGCTTTGACGACTTGGCGGAGGTTGTGTAGGCCTAGGTTAAGACTTAATTAGGCATCATTAACAGGTTGCGGAGCTGCACATTATATAAAGTCGCACAGGTTATGGGTCTCGAAATAACCCGCCCCTTTAAAATGCAGAAAATTAAGATGATATAACTTCAGGAAAATTACGAGAAGCGACAATTCTTCCGCAATATTAATTACCTACCTGTGTCTACGTGGTCCCGGCTAGTGAGAAGACGGTTACCTCTTGGGTCCAATTTTTTAACTGTGGGGAGGAGAAATGATTAATTGAAATAGGAAATTGCCCAAAGCCCAATCTGCAAAAGTCATTAGCAACGATTATGAAAATGAGCTGTTGTTACGGAAACACGAAGATGGCAAAGTTAATTACAGGTTACTACGTGTACTTAATAAGGAATCATTAATAAGAACAGGAAACGGCTGGTTAGAAAAATAAGATTTTATTACCATACGTTAAAAGGGCATTTCCAATTCATCGACCGAAAAATATTAAGTTTTTGCGTGTTTGCTTTTTTGTTCTTTTCTCTTCCCAAACCACACACTCTTTATTTTAAGATTGAGGTATAGTGCTACACTCATACAGGAAAGTGCATCGTCTTCGTTACTTATGTAGAACAGTCTGAACATCGGGACCACCTACATACTGTACAGTAAGGTGTGTGGGGTGATAAAAATGGCCAGAGTTTTAAGCATCGATAAGTGATTTGTCGGGACAATGCTGTCTTTGTAGAGAAAGCTTTTTACGCCGAGGCCCTCTGGGTTCAAACAAAGGTGAAAAAATCGATCCAAAAACCTGTATGTTATGGATACAAAGGTAGTCGGCTGATTGGCTGAACCGTGAGCAATCTGTTCTACATGGAGGACATAACAACCCTGCGAAGATGGAGACTGTCTGCCTGTTCTACAAGCCCTGAGATGCCCATGCCCCTAAGAAGGGTTTAGTTTATTGACTAAAGTAGTTTTAATTTTAGAGTGTGGGGACAAAAAAAAAAAAGTCATTTGGGGATAAGAAGATTTTGGCATCCGGTCTTTCTGGAATAAGTCTCTGGAGAAAGCTTTCACTCATTACCACGTTCTCCAGGGCTACGAAGGAGGGAAACTTCCAGCAGCTGTAATAAATGCTATCGGGTCCATTAACTAATTAAAAATATTAAGTGCTTGAAAGAACACATGGCGAGATGAGATTCATTTAAAAGCATATTGCAAACAAATGCCAATACTTCGTCTAACGGAAATAGGAACGGATAGCTAACAAAGCACACACCCCTCCCCCCTTTAAAAATTTATTTTTTTATTCAGACTCCATCCAATCCTCCTACTATCGCTAAGTGGGAAATACTAGTAAACTATGAAAGGGACTCAGAAATCATGGAGTGCAAGAAAACTAGGGGAAACGAACCGGACACGGGGAATGTGGAAGTTAGAAAACCTTTAAACCCGGAAAACTAGTAAAATATTTAAATCTAGCAACAAATCGAGGAAATTATGAATTGTTCAAAAATAGGGAACAAAAACTAAAATTTGTAGGGAACTAGGGAACAAGTAGAACAAGCATTAAGAGAAGTCTCTCTTGATCTCTTCATCTAATTTCCACCAAAAATTGTTCTGAAAACTACTAAACCACATGGAGGTGCTGCATGATCTTCATTGTTCTGGAATCCTCCAAGGCCTGCAGCATAACGAAATGTCTACCAGCTGTTAGGAGTGCACAGAGCTCCCTCCTTTACCGCTTCTCTCTCTCACTCTTTCTCTGTTTCTCTCTCTCTCTCATATTAAAACGAGGCTATGAAGGAAAGCAGCTGGTGTTGTTTATGTGGCTTGTTGCAGGGAATAAAACACTGACGGCCATTTGGTCGGAATAATGTTCGCCTCCTCACTTCTGGCTTAGAACCGAAGGGGCCTACGCAATATTTGTGGGGATTTTCGCTGTGAAATTTGAGGAACATGCATGGAAATGGATGGAAATGCAGAACTCTACCAACCCTGTCTTGAGATGGAGAAATATGGAAATGAAAATCTTCTCTCTCTCTCTCTTCTAACTTTCCTCTCACATTGACGCTAGCTTTACTGTGACCTAAAATCTATGAAATGTGTTTTTTTTTTTTTTTTGGTGTTGTTCTTCTTCTTCTTCTGGAAGGTTCTTACTGGACTGTCCACCATTAAAATCAAGTTTTTCCACTGAACCTGAGGCTGTAAAAATATACAAAATCGTACACATGCATGCTCACTTGTAGTTTACCCCATCGCCCAACCTCAACACACTCATTAAAAATGGTCCGTCTCTTTTGGCTAAATAGTAAACAGATAAATCGTAATTGTGTAGCGGCCTGGGAAACCCTTCTTTTTTTTTTTAATCATCATAAAAACTTTTCTTTTGCCAACTCCAAATAAAGGTTTGTTCATTTTTTTTTAATATGTGGCATACAGTAGGAGATTTGACAGCCATGATCTAAAACTGAATTGATTCAGCTACAATAAAATGAGCTACATACAGTAGCTATCCAAATTGTGATGATAACTGAGGATATCATGCTCGACTAGAGAGCTTTTGGACATTCACGCTGTCTGTTTTTTCCACGGTGTTTATTAAACTTAACTCTCATGGTTTTTGCAGGAAGAAATCAAGGCGATAAACCATTTCCAGATAGTTTACATCCAGTGCAATGTATTTACGGTATAAGAAGTATGCTTTTTTTTATTTCGCCTCGGTGTCATCTGACCGTTTTCCCAGACCACCTTGCAAATACTACTAAGATCTATTCAAAGTGCAAACATTTTGACAGCTGTAAATTTACCCAAGCTTCATTCCATCTTTTGTAAACCACACAGGTTGACACCACATATAGATATACAACATTATTATTAGAATTATTAACTAGATCTGCACAAACTAAAAGGCCGTCCTTCAGTCCTGATCTCGAAATCCGGTCCTTCATTTAGCCCTGAATTGGAAACAGTTAGAACCAATCCCCATCTGAAATATTAGTAAAGCATCGTGCCAGTCTTGTATCTATGATTAAGGTCGTTGGCTTGGACAGCATGTCCAATTTAGTCTCTGATGGTCTCGTAGTCCAGGAGCTACCACCAGGTACAGGCACAAGTAGCTTTCGACCTGGTCATATCACAGTTACACCTGCGAACGGAAGGTTTTCCATTATGGTGTTTTTCCAGACAACCACTGGCTGGTACTCTGCAGTAAACAGATTCACAGTGTCTCACCAAATCCAGCAAGTGAAGGTGCATTGAGGAATAAGAAAGCACAATGAAAACCAACAGGTTTAAAGCAGATGCTGGTTCCTGTCCACTCTTCAGTTGCGCAGTTCTCAAGCAGTTGGTAGTGAGTTGGTACCAAGAAAAATAGTTCTTGTTTGAGGCATCCCTTACACTAAACCAACTTTTCAATGCTCTTCTAAGTTCTTTTCTTCTGACCTTCTGTCAGCAATATAGGTCAATGTCTAACACAGTCTCCTCACCAGTAGGAGTTTCCATCCCCCTTCTCGACCCAAACAGTCAACTTAGGACCCCCCCCTGCTCTGGACATGGCACCGTTTGGGTAGTAAGCACTGTGGGGACTATAGTAGGCCATGGTGGGTCGGCTTCTCTTGGCTGTCAGGCGACGACAGCCAATGGCCATGACAACGGCAATGACCAGGAACAAGATGGCGCCTCCGCCAGCCATGAAGTAATACCAGTTGGGGGAAATAGGTGGCACTGACAGGGTATCTACTGTTGGCTCACTTCTGCCTGGTAGGGCTCCCCCTGGTGGAGAGATATACAACATGTGACAACACCCCATGGTATTGCTGAGGCTCATTGTGCAAGCATAGCAGAGTAAAAAAAATGCACCCCAGCAAGCTGTAAGTACGGCTGAATTTTTTTGCTATGTAGGTTAGTAAGTGATTAAAAAACAAAGTGTTAATGTGGTTAAAGGATAAGCAGCTGAATTACACACTAGCTTTAGATATTCATTGCCATAACGACTAGCTCTTCAGGACTATTTAGAGACATGGCTTCATTCAGGGATATATAAAGGGCTGCATTCAAATGAGGGGTCCAAGCAGCAGAACATGCATTTTTAATCTCTTTATGCACATTTTGAAATACGTGCATGGTGCCAAAAGAAAGCTGCTATCTTTGGTATTTAAAGGAAAATTCCACCCTGAACCATGCATATTAATCTCTAAAATTAACATATACTCTTCAGTGGCATCCTATGTTTAATTTTTAATGACCTATTTTAGTGTTTGTAGTCTAGTTCCATGATGGTTAACTGTATCCTAAATTGCTGTACTACCTGCTGATAGCCAGGAATTGCCATGAATTGCAAAAGAGCACGAATGCAGCAGTGCTTTAGTAATTTGGTGTTTCCTGCCTAAACAGCTTCCAAAAGAATCACCATCATCACACCCGTAATCTTGTACATCCAAGTCTCCTGTATGCCAAAGCTGTCTTTTGTTTTTTTTTTTCCCCATTAATACCAGATCATCGAGAGCATCTCTGGAAAAAGGAACCGCTTGGCCTTTTCTTATCAGGACCCAAATCTGACAGTTAACCTTTTTTTTTGTCCCGTTCAATGCTAGCAATAACATTATCCCTCAGTCATACGACCGTGACGCTCCGCTAACAAAAAGACCACACCAAGCAATAGTAAATCAATAAACAGTCCACAAATTTCAATATAACATTTCATGTATTTCAGGGTGGAGGTTTCTTTTCAGATTTGTGGTAATACCGTTGTATTGTGTGTCATCAGTGTAGGGAATATGGATATTACTAATCCTCAGCTTGTGGATTAGCCCTGTAGTCCAACCCTGGTATTATCTGAGTCGTCTTCATTATAGCAAGAGTTAGGTTGTGGAGTAGCAGAATTTACCTGACACAATGTCTGAAACCAATTACTGAACATCCAGCCAGGCCTCGTTGAGTCCCGTTACTCAAAATAACTACGGTTCGGGCTCAGCGTTGCACTTGTTTTTTTCCTGTCAGATCTGCAACGTTTGCTAAAAAGAGCGCTGAGCACAGGCAACCCAAAAAAAAAAAAAGGCAACAAAGGAACAATACTCTAGGGACCTGAAGACGTGAGCGCTGTGTCTATCGTGCTTTTTTTAAAATAAATAAATAAATAAATAAATAAATAAATAAACGAGCAAATAAATAAATAAATAAATAAATAAATACGTTTGTTATGCTGTATTTTGTCATGGAGAATGCTGCTCATTAAAAAGATGATGGTGTCTTGTGTACCGCACAATCTGTAACTACGTAGATAACGGAAATTAGTTAAAGGTAGAAGTGCCGATTAAATTGTCTGGGAATCAGACCCCACAATCGTTTTGACTCGCATACAAATATCTGTGAAAGGAGTTAGTAAATGTGGCAGCTACGCGAGTGTTCACCAAATCCATGCGAACCAGCGTAGGAAAGATCGGAAGGCTGGTTTATGTTCATCCACGGTGCACGAACCAAATCTACCACCACACAGGCAATTCTTATATAAAAGGGTATTTCCTGCATCGGGTGGCAGATCCAGGATCAGCATTTCTTATCATAGCAGAAAACTTAAACTGCTTTTTGTGATGTTAGTTTGTGATGAGCTTAAACTGACCCTGGATCTGCAGTATTTACAGTTTGTACAGCAAAGTGTTGAAACAACTCACCAGGCACATCGGGTTGAAAGGCAGCAAAAGGGTCTGAAAAAGGGTAGAAAGGAAAACATGTTTACTTTAGAGTTTAGAATTTTTTTCCACAAATATTCAGTAAATGTCGCTGCAAATATTTTGTAAACTATCACGTAGCATGATGCTATCGTTAGAGCTTCTTTTTTTTTTTAGATAAGAAATCAACAATCAATCAATTGAGATATTCTGGATATTCTATAATGGTCATTTAGTTGAAATGAACTACATAACTATCTAGAATTACGTTTGTGTAGGAATCTGATTTTGTGTAATCGAGCTGTGTTTCTCAGTCTATTACCTACATAAAATCTGGGTTTCATAATTTAGCTCAATCATTTAGCTCAATCGCAAACCGGAGCTAATCCCTGGACATGACAAGGTCACTGGGGGTATTGAGTAAGTCTGCTTTCAGAGAATGCTGTTTACAAACACTAAGAAACGAGGAGAACATTATGAAATATAGATTAGCATGGAGGCTCAGGAGGTTGTGTGGCCTAGATTTAATTCTTCTTTTGGGTTTGATGGCAAGTAACATGTCACTCATGCCCTCCCCCCACCTCTCCCTTTTCCTGTCATAGTTTTATTTTAGAGACGCTGCACTAAAGTCGCTGCTGTGACACTTGGATCTCTCGAGCGAAAAATCCTTCTTTCAAAATCCTTAATTTGTAAACTTTAGTGTGGATAAATGAAAGCACGACCTAAAGAAGAAAGAAGAAAGGAAATGATGTGTAAAACACCGGCTCTTACGTGTACATTCCTCCAGTGGCGTGCTGGAGCTCATATGGATATTATCAATCCAGATGTGGCCTGTGGTTGTCTTTTCAAAGATGCCTTCAATGACCACCTTCCAGAAATTGAAACAAATGAACATTATAGTCTTTTATAAACATTCTAGTTATAAATCAATCTCACTATGAATAGTTTTGCTCTTATCCATTTTACTCCTATTGTAAAGATCACCTCAGTTTACCTGGAATTCCTTAGGGGATCGGGGTAAGATGGTGCGACCCTCCTTCCACATGGAGCCCTGGTTGCCATGGAGAGCCCAGAGTAGGGTTTCCTCTTGAAGTGGGTAACGCAGTAGCACACGAAGGGTTCCCTCATCCTCTAGCTGATAGGAGAACTTCAAGCATAGAGGTCCGGTTTCAGGCCCTACCTCTGGGCTGAATAGCCTGGCTTTCTTTCCCTGTGTCTTGGAACTAGCTTCGACATATAGGTAGTTTCCCATTCCTGCGCAGACATAACAGAATCCGGTCTTGTAACAGAACCCGAGAATGTAAACACACATCTCCAGATCCGTCTACAGTGTCAGTTCAAGCAAACAAGTGCGAGTAATATTTCAAATCAAACACTTGCGTTAGTCCCACTTCACAAGTTGATATAAACCAAACAATTCTACCAGGCACCAAATGGAAGACGGTAACCATGACAGCGAGACGATACAAACAAATCTTATTATAAATATTCCCTCACTAAAGAGACACAATCTTCGATAGACGTTTTGTAAACATTTGCCTCAGCCGTTCATGAGAAGAATGAAGCAGGCGATAAATGATAAAGATATATTAATTTCCCAATTATTATCTCTCGGATGTATGCAGACCTTTTGATGACTGTGTCTTCTTTTAGGGATTTGAGAAATATAAAGGCTTGCCAAAGGGAAAATTCCAGCATACAGAATAAAACGTTTTAAGAATTAGTGAGCTGGAAAGCCTCTCTCGGGCACGGCGTGTTTTCAATTTATTTAAACACACTTTAAGAAACGAATAAAGCACAAAATCATAGTATCATGGGATACTACTCAAAAAACAAGATAGTGTAATGAGGCCTGATGTGAAGCCAGAAATTTGCCTGAAAACAGCATGTCAGGAAGTGATGTACTCCTCAAACACCACATCAGGTTTACAATGATAACTAACGTTCATTCATTCATTCATTCATTCATTCATTTTCTACCGCTTATCCAAACTTCTCGGGTCACGGGGAGCCTGTGCCTATCTCAGACGTCATCGGGCATCGAGGCAGGATACACCCTGGACGGAGTGCCAACCCATCACAGGGCACACACACACTCTCATTCACTCACACACTACGGACAATTTTCCAGAGATGCCACTCAACCTACCATGCATGTCTTTGGACCGGGGGAGGAAACCGGAGTACCCGGAGGAAACCCCCGAGGCACGGGGAGAACATGCAAACTCCACACACACAAGGCGGAGGCGGGAATCGAACCTCCAACCCTGGAGGTGTGAGGCAAACGTGCTAACCGCTAAGCCACCGTGAGGCCGAACAATCATCTGCTTATTAAAGATCGACCAGCTTTGTTTTAGATTTAGATTTCATGTTCCTTCCTGAGCTGTCTCAATCCCCCAGGGTTCTGGATGTGTTTTTCTGGGGTCTCTGCCTATTGGGATACATTTGATACTGGGAGCCAACCAGGGGGTATCCTTGCAAAGTGCCCCAAACTGCCTCCAGTGCAGTTTTTTTTTTTATTTGGGCGAACAGTAGGTCTCCTGGATTGGCAATCTCCTCACCATGCCACTGAAAGTCTGCCTCAGTCTGCCACAGACCTTATTCTGTTGGTCACTACCCACACCACACACCTATTACACAAAAAGCAAACACGACGTCATCATGCTTTACCACCAGAGCACTGGTAAATGGTGGTAAACTGGCAGTTGATATCATTATTATTTATAGTCTTTATATTCATCCATAGTTTTGCTTTCACTCTTAGAAAAGAGTGAGTCATTATGTGGGACACGATGGAGATTCATTCCAGATCAGATGCAAAAGGTGCATCGAAAAAGATCTCCGCTAATTGTTTTCCTAACCTCAGCATACATTTAAAAAGGAGTGTGAAAAATACAGGCCAAAATGATCTCAAACAAAAGGAATAAATATTTCTTCAAGGAGGCTTTAACACGTACGACTTTGTCAACTTTTTCAAGTTTGCCAGGCGAATACACGCTCGATGGCGGCTTCTACGTCGCGTCTTGAGTAAGAACATTTGAGAGCAAGGAGAGCAAAAGGATGCTGATCATCCATCATAATGTTGTCAGCTCTTTCACACTCCACAGGATCTAGTAAATTCTGGGACTTCTGGTAAGGGTGGCAAAACATCTGGAGAACATCCCAGGAACACTGTGTGAAAATTGGGATCACATCCTGGATGGAATGTTATGATGTCATGATTTCACAACTGGACGTAGTATAAGATCGGACGTTAACCTCATCAATGATTTTTTTCAAATACTAGTTGAAATATATTTCCTTCTTTTACCACCTGGTCGATCAAGTTGTTGCAGAGGTTCGCATCCATTCTGTATCTGTAGATTAGATCTTTCTCTGGATTCTAACTCTCTGTTAGAAAATTCTGTAGTCCTTTTGATCACTGACTGTCTTACGCACGAGTAAACATGCACTCGCAGACAGGCTAATTTACAAGCTAGTGTGGGTGGGAGTGGGTGGTTGATTATACGATTTTGTGTTTGTGTGTGTGAGAGAGAGAGAAAGAGAGAGAGAGAGACTCACTGTTAGAGCCTAAAGAGAGGTCCTGGCTCTGGCCTTGGGCTGTGATTCTGCTGGACGTGTGCAAAGCCCAGATGATGTCAGAGTTGGGGTCATGAGTCCATCCACAGAAACCTTGCTCAAAATCGCACAGGACCATGGACGCGGTGGGAGATGTGGGAGATGTGCTTGAGGTT
>NC_062535.1:2370081-2412581 GCF_022655615.1 Tachysurus fulvidraco
ATTATCAAATAGGCCACGCCTACCCGATGACGCAATATCTGTTACGCTGTACCGAAATCCCTGGAAATAAGTGCCTGTCTTAGCTTGGTCTCCTCTAGCGTCCTACCTGGAAGGCTGCATCCCAAAACCTCGATCCTCATGCCGATGCCACCGGGAGACCAGCGTTCAGGGTAAATCCTGACAAACCGAGCAAGGAGCTCCTCGAACCGCCGCAACTCGGGCATGTCAAAATGTACGTTGCCTTCAAAAATCTAAAATAAATAAATAAATAAATAAATAAATAAATAAATAAACCAGCCAGCACAGGAGAAATAAATCGTTTTAATTTATTAAATAAAATAAATAAATAAAATAAAATTGCATTTTTTATTCCATATCATTAAAATTTACATTTAATAAATAAAACAATTTGGTTAAAAAAAAGTCATCTATAAATATGTATTTTTATTCATTTCAACTGTTTGTGGTTGAATTTAAAAAGGCTTTAAGCTAACACACACACACACACACACACACACACACACACACACACACACACACACACACACACGCACACACACACAAACTAACCTTAGGCATGCTGGTTTTGCTGTCTATCACAAAGTTCCAGTCTTTTCCGTTCATGCTGTAGGCCAGGCGGTACTTTCGTACAAAGGCCCGGTTTTCGGAGCTCGTTCCTCCGTCTCCGCCTCTCGCTCCCTGAGTGATGAGACCGCTCACCGTCTTGGCTTTTCCCAGGTCCACTTGGAGCCACTCCTCTCCGGCCAGTGGCTGCGGAGGGGCAGGGAACCAGCCGGACCTGCTAGCCACCAGACGCGCGGTGCTCGGAGCCCAGTGGAGATCTCGGACCGAGGACGAAGTGATCTGCGAGTCAGGAAGCTGGCCAGAAAGCAGGCCCTGGAGCTCGGAGCATGGAGCGTCTGGGAATAGACGGATATGTGAATGATAATCAATTCCGTGTGGAATCACATCCAAGTAAGCTCTGGTTCAAAAGAAATTTGACTCTGAGTCGACTCATTCAGAGCGGAATCAGTTTTTCCAGAAGATTTCACTTCCTGCAGGAAGTGAGTCGATTCAGAGTCAAATTATTTTCTTCAATTGGAAGGTGACCGAGAACCACCCGAGTGAGACCGTATCAGACCCCGAACCTGCCTAAAGACCCGGAGAAAGCATTGAGGTTCAGTTCAAATATCCTACACAAAGAATATTGGAAAGCGCTTTTAGGGTTTTAGTGATTCGCTGATTTAGACCCGGACACACATACAGGCACTCACCTGTGATCTGGCAGCCGTAGAGCTCGAAGCGTAAAGCGATACCATTCTTCCACGTCTGGGGTCTGATGCGGACGAATCGGGCCAGAGTGGGCTGAGGGATGCGATTCAGAACCACTTCCGATGGGTCGGTGTTTGCGTGGAATATCTGTAATAAACAACCAGAAAAAAATCCCACAAGGTTAGCTTAACATCCGGTCAGCTTGGGTTTACAAAACACGAGATCTTCCTCCTTACTCATGTGGAATACAAAAACAGGATTTAATGTGTTTTGGTGTCGTAGTGACTCGTTTCCTGTGTGTGAATCAGTCACTGTGCGTGTATACAATAGAGTTTATTAATAAAACACTCATCACCCGTTTGACTCGGCGTAACATCTGACTCCATCGTTTCCCCGAAGGTGTTTCAGATATTTCTGAATACTTCTGTAAGGGTTTTCACGGATGAAAGAATTCCTGCAAGAAACTCTGCATAATCCTGCGCGCTTCGTGTGAATTTTTGTACGGCTTTTTGAATCCGCTTTATCTTCACTTTCCTCCTTTCACCATGAGAAACGATAAGACTGAGATAAGACTCCTGAATCAGGGAAGCGAGAGGCGATAAGGGGAAAGTTCCCATGAAGAAATAAAACAGCACGCTGTTCACTTTACCAGGTATTACATCATGGAATGGAACGATGGAGCAAAAATATTAAAGATTATTAATATGAAATAGTGCAAGATTATAGAAATGAAAAGGATTCGGAATAAGGGAATAAAATTAGGACGTAAACAAGATGAAAAGTGTAGAGTATAATAAGGTGTGGGGTTTGAAAATGACGTAAATAACAGAATATTTGTCTCAGAAATATTCATTCATTCATTCATTCCTTTTCTAACGCTTATCCGAACTACCTCGGGTCACGGGGAGCCTGTGCCTATCTCTGGCGTCATCGGGCATCGAGGCAGGATACACCCTGGACGGAGTGCCAACCCATCACAGGGCACACACACACTCTCATTCACTCACACACACAAACACTACGGACAATTTTCCAGAGATGCCAATCAACCTACCATGCATGTCTTTGGACCGGGGGAGGAAACCGGAGTACCCGGAGGAAACCCCCGAGGCACGGGGAGAACATGCAAACTCCACACACACACAAGGTGGAGGCGGGAATCGAACCCCCGACCCTGGAGGTGTGACGCAAACGTGCTAACCGCTAAGTCAGAAATATTAATAAAATGAAAAAAAATTGTCTTATTGAAAATAAGTGTAACAATAAAAGCACGAGTAAGATCATAAAATAATGAGAAGAACTGAAAGACTCAGAAACAAGAGAAGAAGAACGAAATAATGTGTAAGTGCTTTAAAATATGAATACTAAACAGATCAGTTGAAAAAAAATCTATTATAATTTTTTTTAAAAATTATCGTAAATAAAGAGCATGTGGTGTCGCAGATAACGCTGACGGTTTGGGGAAATGAAACCGAAACTTAATACAGCTTAAACACAGAAGACTTGGATTACTGAAAGCCATTGTGCTCTTCTTTACTTCCCCTGAAGCTCACTGATTCCAGCTAAATCTTCATCCTGCCCTTTCACTTGCACCAATAGGCCTAATTACTGGGGTCAAAGGTTAACTAGTAAGAAAAACAAGACCTGGGAAGCTCAGGGGTTCGTGTATGAGAGCGAGTTTTCTACAGAAATGAGAGATTAGGTTTAAATGTTCAAGAAAATTCTGCATGAATAAAATCGTTAAATACTTGAAATAAAAATATCTGCTTCACTTCATCCCCGTGACCCGAGCGCACACGTGAATTTCCTGAAGATCCAAAAAAAAAACCAGGTTTTCTTTCTTTTTATTCACTTTAGTGATGATCTCGTGCCTTGGACATGGATGCTACTTAGCCGCATTTTACATAACGGCTAATTCTCTGCTAACATATTGTCTAAGAGCGAAATGTGAACAAATGAATCCTGTGAGAAATGCACATTTTTTTTTTTTGGCGGTTGTCAAGTCATTGCTAAAAATCTGCCTGGCGACAGCATGTACACGGTCATCTGTCCGTTCAAACGGACTAGAACGACTAGAACAAGTTGAATAATTCACACTGCCGTGTCATCCTCTGGTCATAATATAATAACGACACCGTCGTGCCATCAGATTTCTAAAAAATATCTAACACCTTAAGACAAGGAGACATCAGGTCAGTTTGTAATTGGTCACAGCAGAAGTCTATTGTGAGGTCATTTACCACAGTACTGTATCGCCTCATCACCTAACCCTAATCAGACCTTACTAACGATGGCCGGTTCGTGAACGAATCGTTCTTTTTAGTGAATTGTATGAACCGGTTCACCAAATCGGACTGATTCGTTCTAAACAGTTCGCGTCTTGAGTTTTTGTAAGTTGATGAAGATTAGTTTATTAACTTTATATCTTTAAGACACGTAAAACATCCATGTTTGCACATCGATGCCTGTACTGCGTGTTTTAGTTGTAAAAACTTACATGTAAGAAACGTATTCAACTAAAGTTATGATTACAAAGAACTTTTGGAATGTGTTAAATCGATCGTATTAATTAATATCTGCCGGCAACGGGATGACGGAATTGGTGTCACTACGTCATCGTGAATGACGTCATTATGTCAGGACGTAAAAGAACCGGTGAACTGGATTTTTGAACTGGCCCGTTAAATCGAACTGTCCGAAAGAACCGGTTCGCGGAAAAGAACCGGACTTCCCATCACTAGACCTTACCAGATGCTAAACCCATTAGCCAGTTAGCAAAGAAAAGTTAGCTGGCTAATATTTATTCGGCCGCTAAACTTCAACGTGCTAGCTACAAGTTTATGTACAGCACAAGTTTATGTACAGTAAGGCACGCTGCTAATCTTGTTACGTAGGTTAGCACAAGCTAAAGGGAAGAAAAAGGGGAATATCAAATGAAAAGCTGGAGAATAAGATTCAGAAGATTTATACGTTTTTCTTTCACTGCTTTCATCTGATCGGTAACGAACAGCCAGGACATGAAATCTGATCGAATTATTACCTTGAATTTGTTCAAAATTATTTCAAAACCTGTACAAAGCATAATGTACCACACCGAGGAGGCGGGGCTTACTTTCTGGAGAGCATTCGATTGGTCGAACACGGGACTGGTACAGAATGAGTCATCAGACCTGTTTATAATTTTATCTGAGGTAGCACACTTAAAGTACGCAGATAAAACGCCTCAAAAAACAGGAAATAAAACTTTCATTTTGTTGTTGAGACTAAAAATGGAAAATATGAGGAAGAAAAAAAAGGAAGGTCGGTGCAGATGGTTTGGGTTTTTGCTCAGGCTTTCTCCAATTTCTTATGCTGAATTTAATGAGCCCAGAGGGAGACATGCGCCGAGTCGATCTGGTCAAGACATTATTTTGGGCTGACATTCTTTTCATCCTCTTTCTCTCTTCTCCTCACTTTCCATCTTCGCTCGGATGAAGATGTCGAGCTGGTTTCAGTTGGCCGCTTGCCAGAGTCATGCAGATGAGAAATTGGGTCTGTGTGTGTGTGTATGTGAGAACAAGCGCACACACACACACACACACACACACACACACACACATATACATAGATATCTCATATATTCATGTACTCTGTGCAGAACTGCATTTCTCTTGGAGCTTTGTGTCACCAAGGGTAAAAAACGACAATAACCCTCTCCATTACTCTAGCTTCATACTTCCGCACTCTGGCAGAGCGACTGAGGAGAGAGATGAAATTGCTTTGTATGCTTTTTTTCTTTCTCCAGGCTCGAGCGTGTGACAGACAAATTGCTTGCCTCGTAAGATGGATTTATAGGGATTTTCGATAATAATCGGTACGAGGGAGCTCGTAGGTGCAAACAATTCGTTGCCTTTTGCAGGTCTGATCACCTGCTCAGCTGTAAATGGAAGTCTACGATTGCTTCCCTGGTATTGTGTGTCTGTCCTGAGAATTTCCCATTCTGGAGACGGGCTAGTAAATTCAACAGTAAGAGAGGGACGAGCATCCGGTGACTTGTTAACTGTTGTGAAGCTTAGTGTGGAGCACGATAAAGATCGTTTCATGGTCCACTTGCCTTCACGTTCTCTAAAATCGTTCAGAGAATCTCCTTTTAAAATTCACTGACGTACCATTTAACAGTCACTACGTGACAGGATGTAATTTATATATATATACGTTAATAGGCTGTGCTGGATCAAGTGCTATTCTTTCCACTGGTTAGTAATGAGACTGTTATCCGAACTTCTTGGGTCACGGGGAGCCTGTGCCTATCTCAGGCGTCATCGGGCATCGAGGCAGGATACACCCTGGACGGAGTGCCAACCCATCACAGGGCACACACACACTCTCATTCACACACACTCACACACTACGGACAATTTTCCAGAGATGCCAATCAACCTACCATGCATGTCTTTCGAGGGAGGAAACCGGAGTACCCGGAGGAAACCCCCGATGCATGGGAAGAACATGCAAACTCCACACACACAAGGCAGAGGCAGGAATCGAACCCTGGAGGTGTGAGGCGAACGTGCTAACCACTAATCATGCAGCAGTATGTTTGCCATATACTAATCTCCGGCTTCTTCAGTTTGCATTTTCCACGCTCTCTCTCCCTCTCTCTTTTTTTTGTTTTAATTAATTAATTAATTAATTTTTTAAGGATTCAAGGCTTTTAAATGATCCAAATCCAAATTTTACAAAACCCAATCCTGATAGTTAGGTTTTCATAGCTACCATTCCAATGCCAGTGATAAGATTCTAAACCTGAACACAGACAAAGCATCCTGTCCCACACGTGGGGTCCCTTCAAGCCCAGGTGCACGTGTGACCGGTCGTGCAGGTGTGTTTATGGCCGTTAGTGCACAGGCGTGACGAATGGCCTTTAAAGATAAGAGCTCACAAAGGGCCGTGTTGTTCCCAGGTTGCCAGATATCCGTCTCTCAACCTGTTCCCATGTCACTTTCTCTGCCGACAGATCAATGCGGTAGACTGAGGTCACGGCCCCCAGCAGTCATTACGGCTCAGGCCGCCTCAATTAAATCCAGAACCTTGACTTCCTTTGGGGAAACATAGTTTCTTTTCTACATCTAGTATTGAAATATGACACAAACGTGGACAAGTATTGGTTATGTAGTTTAAAAATCAGTTCATTATATCACAATAAAAGTTATTATGTAAAAAAATAAATAAATAATCCTTTATTCATTCTGCTAGGCAAACACGTTCATTTCACTTTGGTTCCCAAAAGTAAAAGTACAGCATCCACACCCTAGACCCCGTCTGGTTCTCATTGTAACGATGAGCGGTTCCTTTGGCTCTGACATGACCTGCAGGTTTCAAGAGCAAAGATGAAAAGGAGCTTTGCTTTGCTTACCTTATGGTTCTTGCCATGCCGATACATCATCCAGTCTTCTCCATTTGTGCTGACTTCCAGCTTGAAGGTGGTGACGTAGTAAGACTTCTGTGTCTCCTTTGAGATGGCTCCCTGTGTGGCGATGCCTGTTAGAACCTTCAGGAAATGCAGGTCCACCTGAGAGAAAGGGCATCAGTGACAAAAAAAAATGAATGAGAGAGCGGCTTTCTTTTTATTTCTGCCCTCGTTTTTCTTTCTTTTCCTACTTTTCCTCTTTATTATTTATTTATGTGCCTACAAGTTTATTCTGAACCAATACAAACAAAACGTGAGGATTCCCAGGTCCAGGCACCGTCATTGCTCTGGCATAGAGACAAAAATTCCAAGCACAGAGGAATGCAGGGACCTGAAATCGATGGTGCTGGAGAAAATTGCTAAGCATGTATTTTTAAAGAGTGCCCTCATCCATCACACAGCGGTTAGAGATGTAGCAGGGTTCTCCACGCATCACCACTCCCAGGAGAGACAACAAACGCAGGGCTCAGGAAGCGTGGCAGAGGCTTAATGGTGTTTGTGTGATAATAACCTGAATGTACTCCTTGTTGCTGTCTTCTGCAGGTGTCCAGGCATTGTCCTCGTTGTTGAGACGGGCCATGCGAGGAAGCCAGCGGCCATCGTAGAACGAAGACGAGGCGGAAATCTGCTCATCTGAGATCTTTCCTGATTCCATGCCAAACACAGTGTTGCAGTGGAAGCCTGGGGACGAGACACAAAGGTAAGGAACGTTTTTTTTTCTTTTCCACCTGTGAGATGTGGTGAATGAGGTGCCACAGTCGAAATGACAGGTGAGGTCGAGATTATGTTACCGCTGAAGACAAGAGACAATAGAAAGCAAGGGAGAAAGTGAGGGAGGAAGCGAGTGAAGGTTTGCCTTCAGAGCTATTAAGTGAAACGGAAAGATGCTGACCTGTAAAAACAGAGACGAAACTAATAAATGATGCACAGCATCACTCAGATTCTTTAAATTCTGCAGGTAGTTCTATTAAACAGTGCATTTCTACGGAATAAATCACTCCATAAAAGAAAACGCCGCAAACTCATCACACTTACTGTCAGTAACGTCTTTGCGAGTCATGTTGTAGCGTGCAGAGAAGCCGTCTTTTGCCACCGCCATGTCGGTGTGAAAGGACAGAGACAGGAGACCCGTGGAGGACACGATCTCCGGAGGGATCTTCATGCCACAATATCGCCCAATAAGTGGTGAAACTGTGGGGGAAAGGTTTAAGAGTCAATTCCGCTCTGCTCTGAACTGAAGATCCACATTAAGTCCCAGTAGATCCACTGATCCACTAATGGAATAAATCTGTTGGATCAAACTACATTGTAATACATTAAAAAGGTCTATGCATGACATTAAAAGTTTTTATCACTTCCCCAAGACGGCAGTAAATTCCAATCCACTTGCATTCACGAGATTCTAGTTAACATATTCTATAATTAGGTCCTCAATCTTAGCCTGTCTTGAGGAGAGGGAAAAGCTTGAAAGCTTTAAACGAAAGAAATAAGGCTTAATCAGCCAGTGGTGTTTATAATTAATGGTACACGCTCTTTTCTATATGGTCCAAAACACCCTGCTAATACAAAAGAAAATTACTTCTTATTGATTTGGTTATAAAGTCAGGTCTTATTAGCTTTCACACTGCAAAAGAACTGATTACAGATCTCCTTATAGGGACCAAGCAGAGATGGACAAGTTATAAATTAGCTAGCCCATCGATTCCTGTATATAGTGTGCTCATATTTTTTGGGTGTACATGCTAACGCAAAATTAACCTCGATGTACAAGTTGTCGAGTTTATTGCATTAATGTTGACTCAGAATCCTGGTAAGGGAAGGACATGTGGAAAAATTAGGCAATATTGCTCGCTTGGTGGACAAAGAATTGTCAGGTCATCGTATTAGCTTTGTAGTTGGTCTCAAGGGATTTGGTCAACAATGGCATCAGGTCTACAGTGATGTCTTTACCTCAACAGGTTCCTTGTTAACGGGTAGCGCGATTGCAAGGTGGCAAGGTGGATTTCCAAGCTGACAGCTGCCCCATGTGACCATAATCCTGTACGGAAGATTGACGTCTCAAAGCTAAACTCACTATTGAACATGGGAGTAATTTCTGGAATACCCTCAGCTATGAATTTGTTTCCTTAAGATAGGAAATGACACATGACTAGACATCCATCCTCCCTGCATTAGGTTCCTTTTCCCTTTCCGAACAAGAGCTCCTCCACATCATTGTCTCTTTTTTTTTGGTAGAACGGAAAATGGAAATGCAGTCAGCTGTTTCAAGAAGCAACTTGTACCTGACAATTTGGACCACCATCAGTTTACGTTATCGGTTGTTGAGACTTGTTGAGATGCCAAAGTGGCTGGTTGGTGTGTCATGTCTATCACCCTGATATAAAATGTAAAGCTTCCTGCCCACACATATTATTATACCTTCTGTGAAATCTCCATAAATAAAACCACAGCAATTCATGAACCATTCTGACACCCACATGCCTGCCTCATTTAACACCAGCACAAACATCTCCTGCTCCTTATCTCTGGCCTCTAAACGAAAAGATAAATCACTCTTTACTTCCAAAGAAGGAAGTGTTTCCTCAGATAAGAATGGCCTGAGGTGGGAGAGAGCACACAAAGGGGAGTGACTTTAGCAGGTGGTGCAGAAGAAACGGGAAATAAGTCATCGAGGAAGTTTCTGGCCCGGTGGAGGTGTCAGTACTTGCGGTGAGCCGGCATTCCTGAGACCTTGAGCTAAAGCGAACACTTGAGAACCACTCGGAAGTCTGTAGATCACATAGTGTGAGTCAAGAGGTTCAGAATCTGCAGAAAGTCCCTGAATATTGTAAAGTCCCTGGAGCTATTAATGTTTGATTCTGAACATAAATGTGTTCAGCGAAAAACAAGCCTTTCAAGTACACGGTAAACTGGTAATGCAATTATTCTGGGGATTTGGTGATGATTTGGTGTTAGGTGTTAACTTAACCTAGGTGTTAATCTTCCTAATATACATTTTAGTTCAATCATCCATGAATGTCAACATTTGGATTGGCAAAACAAGCCTTTCAAGCATCGGACCCTTGTACAGACAATTTTTACCTCAGAAATGGGGCTCGGAAAATATCTCAAGATTTGTTGGTTGTGTTTTTGCTGATCGCCGATCATAATAATAGATTCTGAATATGGAAATGCTTATTATGGATACTTCTGTATTCTGGTGCCTTTTCTGAAGAATATTTACCTCAGTAGAATGAAATTTCTAAAATCCAGGTACATATTCGGTGACATTTTCTTAGTCTAACTTAATCATGTAATAGTTTCTGGATTCACAAATGCTTATGTTTTAGATCATTCTGGTCTGTGAGCAAACCTTTCAAGCATGGTGACCTATAACCGGGAACATTTTTGGCAGCTCTCGAGCTAATCCATCATCATCTCTACACCAGCTATGGTATTCATTCAGGAGCTCACCCTGGGGCAGTCCATCCCACACTTCCAGCCAGTCGTATTTGCACTCGGCCTCAGTCATCAGCAAGGGGTCGTTCTCCAGGTCGAAGGTCTTGAAGGTGAGGGTGACCTCTGTCTGAGCTGGGGCGATGATGATGTAGGAGCATTCCAGGTTGTGAGGGTACTTGTCCGGGAAGTCAGGTGACTCGATCACGCCAGTCGGTGCTGTGAAGTTCTGGAAACAGTGTTCTGAACCTGGAAGGCAAAGAAAAGTGAAAACATAAACATGTAGAACTGCCTCAATAACAATAAATGGAAGAGGAGATTAATATCTGATGCTAGATGGCCTCGACTACTTTTCCCCATTTAGCTGGTTCTAATCTGAACTCATCAAGATTTTCCTGCTTGAAAACTTGCTTTCTGTCACGGTACGTGGCCGTTGTTTTGAATTCAGTCATGTAAAATAAAATCCAGTAATTCCTGTTCATTTTAGACAAGAATATAGTCAACATCCATTAAGTGAAAGTGACGTGACGTACGGCTAAGTACGGTGACCCATACTCAGAATTCGTTCTCTGCATTTAACCCATCCAAAGTGCACACACACAGCAGTGAACGCACACACACACCGTGGACACACACCCGGAGCAGTGGGCAGACATTTATGCCGCAGCGCCCAGGGAGCGGTTGGGGGGGTTCGGTGCCTTGCTCAAGGGCACCTCATCGTGGCCTAACTTTAGGGTTAGGAGTCAGACTCTCTAATCATTAGGTCACGACTTCCCCCATTAATATTAGCTATATTTATTAGAGGTTCTTTAAAATTTTACACGTTTTAGACACAATTTTTGACCAAAATTGGATGTCAGTAATTTTGTGAGCAAATCGACCGAAATTTTCAGCTATGTGGAAAAGTTTCATAATCTCCATGAGAAACACAAGACGAGAGTTTTATTTAAAATATTTCATTTTTCTGCTTTTATTTTTGCCTGTAACCTGTTTATTTGTCTCGATTTAAACACGCATCTTATGTGAGGTGTTGTTTTGTGTAAATTATTCAGCAATGAAAGCAATACAACACACTGTAGCTGAAACAGGCAGAAAAACAGATCATTATTCTCTGCACATTTCACAAGCTCGCTCTGAATAAAATGCCACACGAGTGAAGTGTGACGTGTTGTGGTTTTTTTTCTTGGCCTTTGAGAGTTTGCGAGAATTTCTCTTTTGGTTGTACTCCTGTTCGGCGTACAGAGCGAAGGGGAAAACAACAAAACTTAATGGGAGCGAGAGAGAGAGGGAGGGACAGAGGGAGGGAGCAGGCATGAAGTGAGAGTGAAAGAGAAAACAGGAAGGCTTAATGAGAGAGAACGAGAGATCAGGAGGCAGAGACGAACAATAAAACAAACAAGACGAAACTGGAGGCTGAGGGAGTCTGTGTCTCATCAGTTATGTAAATTTATGCACCCTGAGCTCTGGCAGCTGAACGGCCCATACATGCTTCCCAGAATGCCTTGCTTTCACCTAGTGATGCAGAACACGTCCTTCATTACTCTGTTGCGTATATGGACATCTGCGTCTACGGCGAGTACGCTGTGCGCCGTGACATCGCGACGTCGCTCATCCCGCTGTCTTTCCGTATCGCTGTTTACTCGTTCGTTGTCTAATTGTTTGTTTATTTATTTATTTCCCATATGGTGTTATGCCAGAGCTCTCTCCTTTCCCTTTAGTACTGAGTGGGAAGTGTGCTTGCCCGCCCATGCGTTAGAATACATAATCACGCTCTCACACACGAAAGCTAGCTCGGTCAGTATGTCCACACACACAAACACACACACTTTTCATGCCTAATACAGTTCTCACAACAATTTACAAATGATTCAGATTTAATTTCCCGTCCTCACGTTATGTTATAGCAGCTATATACAGTCGCTCCCTCACCAGCGTCTCCTCAGCATATTATATATCGGTGATAAAAGTGATAGCACAATCTCCTCTGACCTTCTGACCAATCAAAATAGAGAATTCAGTTTTTCTGTATTTTATGCAAATGATAATCTACTGTTTAGTGAATACATCTTAGTAGTTATCCACATGCTTAATTATGTACATGTGTGGGTTTTATTCCCTTCTATTTAATGGGACAGAACATGCCAGACTGTGATCCCCTCCAGAATTAGGCCATCCTGTCAAAAAAATCTTCCTTTCTTACCCCATTTCTCTCTTTGCCTCCTGCCTTTGACCTCGCTGCGCATGCCAGCATCGTGAGACGACACCATACGTGTGTGCATGAGCTCATTAGTGCATGTTTATGAACATGCTATAATGTGCATGTTTACTCCTCAGGCCCAGGACAGGCCTCCTTCTGCTCCTGGCAGAGTGAGTGACAGTTTGGGAGGCGTGGCTAAAGAATCAGCTAGTTTTTGGTGTGTCTGTGAGCTCCCAGCGCATTCCAACCGACAGAAGTTTTATAGCTGTTTACTGGGAAAAGGCGCCGCAACAACATCCCACCAAACCACGAACACATCTTTGTTACTATTCGGACATTTTTATCGCTATAATAAGTGAAAATAATTACTGTGTTACGTTTGTAGAGTTTAAATCCCTGATTCCATTATCAAGAATCTAGTTCAGGTTCCTACAGCGATACACTCTCTTTATTAACTTTCTATTTCAGACAATTGCTAAAATAAATGGCTGTTTATTCAGTTTTAGTTCAAACAGCTTGCACTCTTGTCAATATTCATTCATTCATTCATTTTCTACCGCTTTATCCAAACTTCTCGGGTCACATCTCAGGCGTCATCGGGCATCGAGGCAGGATACACCCTGGATGGAGTGCCAACCCATCACAGGGCACACACACACACTCATTCACTCACACACTGACACACTACGAACAATTTTCCAGAGATGCCAATCAACCTACCATGCATGTCTTTGGACCGGGGGAGGAATCCGGAGGAAACCCCCGAGGCACGGGGAGAACATGCAAACTCCACACACACAAGGCGGAGGCGGGAATCGAACCCCCCGTCCCTGGAGGTGTGAGGCGAACATGCTAACCACTAAGCCACCGTGACCCCACGGATCTCAATATCATACGCGGATTTCGAAAATATTTAAAAATGTGAACTAAATGAAATTTTCTAAATAAAGGATGAACTGGAATGTGTATTAATTGTATGTGCAGATTTTTCCAGAATGTGTAGAATTCTCAGTATCGTGGTCTCGGTAGTTCATTGTTAGTAATTTCAAATCAGCCCGATGATTTTTACACTTTAGTAAATAAAAAGGCCTAAAAGTTCGAAAATCTGTTCGAGACTTATGCTCGCTCAATGCCTGACCCAGAATATCGGGTGACACATATAGCACATGGCACACTTCTGACGTCCCTGGAGTATATTAACTTGCCTTAGTGAACATACAACTTTGGGCAGATGAAAGAACAGGGGCAGATGTTAGTTCATACTTAATGCTTTCCATCACCAATGAGTAGGAAAGGAATTTCCCTTGTGTGCAGGTAAGGAAACCAAAAGGCCGAGCAGTCCAAGGTGGTTGTTGTTAAAGTGGCAGTGAAAAGCATTGGGTGAAAAACACCGCCTCTGGGAGGGGGGTGGGAGCGGATGGTGGAGTACCATCATATGTTCTTTGTATGTGATGACACTCATGTTCTGGCCATGCCAACAGGCGTAAAGATGGAAGTCTTCCGATCAAACCATGGCAACAGTGTCACGATCACGTCACGGAGGGTGGGGCAGCATCGCTGTGGCAAGCACTCACGGAAGAGGGTTAAAATCTGGTGTGATGGAACTAGGGCAGAAAATGGGGAGCATTAAGGGAGGGCAGGGTTTTCTTCTGGGGTGGGGGTGCTGAGGAACTCTGGGGCAGGGGTCTGTATGGAGGGGCGTACAATCCTGCGTAGGATGGAAGGTTTTAGGCGAGAGAGATGAGTAATGTAGGTCACAAATAAACAAGATTAGTCTGGCTATTGGGTGACAGGTTAAATTCTTGAATGCTTTTAATTATTGCCTTCCCTGAGCTTTCAGAAGTCAGTGGGGAATTTTCTTAACCTAATTTTCTTCCAATATCTGCCAATTTCCATTTGCTACCGAAGGCAAAATAGTTAGAAAATCTGGGCAGGTCAAATCCAGTAAAGTATATTTATTTATTTATGAATTACATTAAAAAAAAAGTGAGGTATCAAAGTGCAGCTACATTACATCAAGGTAAAAACAAAAACTGTAGGAGAGCACATTAATGATAGAACATGATACACAACACCGGGAAAATGCTAAAACACACAATTCCCCTTAAAATAACTAAGGCATTTCACATATTAGGTATGACATTGAATCGGAATACTTTATAATCCATATCACATAAATAATATGTCCATTATTCAATGGATGATGTTTTCTAAACAGATAAAGATGGTGTACTTTATATTCAAGCTTGTCAGATGGGTTCACGAGGCATCCGACTGATGCTGGAGCAGTTCTGAAGCTGAGAGGATGAACAGTGACCACAATCAGCATTTCAACATGACAGAATCATTACTACCTGTCTGGTCAGCCGACTTTCTTGTTTATTTTTTGGGGAATAAAAACACCTATAGATGAAACCTTCTGTAAACTCGAGTGACCTGAGAATACTGGTTTAGACCATTCATTCATTTTCTACCGCTTATCCGAAACCTCGGGTCACGGGGAGCCTGTGCCTATCTCAGGCGTCATCGGGCATCGAGGCAGGATACACCCTGGACGGAGTGCCAACCCATCACAGGGCACACACACACACACTCTCATTCACTCACACACTCACACACTATGGACAATTTTCCAGAGATGCCAATCAACCTACCATGCATGTCTTTGGACCGGGGGAGGAAACCGGAGTACCCGGAGGAAACCCCCAAGGCACGGGGAGAACTTGCAAACTCCACACACACAAGGTGGAGGCGGGAATCGAACCCCCAACCCTGGAGGTGTGAAGCGAACATGCTAACCATTAAGCCGCCGTGCCCCCTGGTTTAGACCAATACCCACTTTTTGCTTTAAATCTGATTACAGATATGGATATTTTCGAACAGATGCAGATAGTCCTCTGTAATCCACATCTGATCCTGATAGTTCTTTGTTGATAGGTATAAGAATGCACATTATCTTGTCAAGCTTTTCTGCCACTTAGCCAAGGTAGAATGGCACCAAAATACTCTTGGCAGTAGGCGTGAACACACTGATCCTGTCTGTCTGACCAAATCGTTGTGTGCGTCGGTCTAAAATGACGACTAAATTTGAGAGGAATAGAAATAGAAATAATCTTCTGTGTTTTGGTGTCATTAGACCTGGATCAGTGCTAGGGTCATAAACCACAGTCAAACGTTCGGCTTCCTGCAAAAGGATGCAGCCAATTTGCACAAGATCTGAGGTCCCCGTTTTGACGGGAAAATGTCAGCTCAAACTAGGGTTGAACAGAAAAAGTGGTTCGGATCATAGCTTAGAAGTAAACAGCTATAATGATGGATACAATTGCCTTGCACCACACCATGTTCCAGCAGGATTTAAAAAAGAGCAAACAAGTTTCCTTCCCCAGGGTTCAGGTAGTCTATCTATGGTAAAAAGCGTCGATTTCCTGCCCCATCTGCCCAAAGTTCAATGACTTGGTGTTCTTGATTCCAAAAAAGAACACAAAAGGCACACCTCTTTGAGGACTGCTTAATAGGAAAGATTCCTATCTCCAGTTAATGTGCTTCCCATCATAAACAGTCTGCAGTCTGCAAACTGTCACTCCCACATTCTGCGAGAAAAACAGCTCTGAATGTGACGGTTCAGGCTGCAGTCTGCAAAACTCTCCTTATAGCTCGTAAGCTGCCGCGTTCGTGGAACTCTTTGGCCTGAAATCTAACATCCGAAAATAAACAACCGTCTTTTTTTTCTTCCTTTTTCTCTGGAGCACCGAAAGTGAGAACAGCCGTCAAACAGTGAACATATGCCGACCATACACGATGACACAAACACACCCACTCGCACTTCACTCTGTCACCAAAGTGCACACCCACACACTTTTCATGTTGTCAGCAGGCCAGAAGAACAGCACGGATTTTTACACAAAAATGGCAAAAGCAATTCACGTTTGTCAATCACTCTTGTAGTAATGGACCACGTTATACGAGTGGATAGAAGCAGTGGCTCGTAACAGAGCTCGAAGGAAATGCCTACTTGCTAGTGACATCACTATTCCGGAAAAAAAGAAGCACCAAATGAGTCATTTGCACGTTTTTGGTCTATTTAAAGTTCAGCTTTAATTTAAAAAAGACATGATGCTGAACTTCCATTATTCAACAGCAGATTTAAATCAAATTGAACAAGCGAACTTCCTGTTCGGTTTTCTAGCACGTGTGATAGCATTATTTCACTGCAGCGCTACCATTACCACTAAATACTAGCATTAGCAGTAAACTTTATATTCTACTCTAAAGTGGTGACCTTGTAAGGGAACCTTAAACCCTTAAACATCGTCCTTTCCAGAAAAACCCTTTTTCCAATCAGAACCCCTTTCCGAAACTAAGAAGCCATAGCTATCCGAGAACCCCTAAGGAACCTAAATAAGAGTCTTGTGTACATAAATAAGAGTCTTAAATGACACTTATGACTGTATTTGTACTTGTTCCACCACTCTCATGGAACCCTTAAAGTTCTTGTGTAGGCCTCTACTGCCCCTTTACCACCGAGGCAGTTTGAGTGCAGGTTCGGAGCCTAATTTAGAACCAGTTCTTTCTTTTTCGACCGCCAAAGCACCGGCTCTGAACCAGGAAAAGTGGTTCTTAAGTAGCACCAAAATGTTGCTGGTCTAGACTTAAGAACCACTTGCACAGGGGCTGTGGGCAGGGCTGTGGGCGGGGCTACTGTTAGCGCATTTGATAATGTACCTTAAGTATTCTGATGTTTAATGCACTTTTACTTTGCCGCGATATGATACATTATCAGCACTCATGATAGTAGGTAGCTACATGCTAAGGCTAGCTTTTTTCTGTGTTAATGAAAAAATAACATTATATACTTTATCGATCACAACCTCCGTTTATACAGATTACACGGAGCCGCACGTACACGTCGGATTCGCCGCGTTTGGATGCCGATGTAGGTTCACAAAGCCATGAGCATTAACAGTAAAGCAACATCCGCCGTTGTTGTTGTCGTGCTTGTGTTTGTCGCTGCTGCGCTAACGTCGCTTTGTAACGTGACACATATACAGTGATGTCACACTCGGCTCTGTGATGCACGCTAACCGATGGAAAGGCAAACCGTTTCTTAGAAGGTTCACCAGTGGAACCAACTTTGAACCAGCACCAGCACTAGCTCTGAACCAGTACCCGGTTCTTTCTGGTGGAAAAAAGGGTATACAAGAAGAGTTACGGATCAGTAAGTCTGGACGTCTTTAAGTCTTGGATTATCTCCTGACTGCACGTCTGTATGGATTTATTCTTAAAAACTAATTTTGCTCTTAAACTTCCTGACGGCCCATAAAACAACCGTTTCCCAGTTCAAGTGAAAACCCATTTAGAAGGTGTAACTTCCCCAAAACCCTGAGGAGTGTCTTGGATGCCACCAGTGAAGGCCATGATTGAATTTAAGTGGAACTATATTCTTAAAAATAAATTCTGCTCAGTATTATTTTGTCTCACCCCCTAGGAGAATCTCTAAATGTTCTGCATAGATCTATACAACAACCCAATGCAAGTGGAACCACTCATATAGTGATGTAAGCCCTGAGGAACCCTACCTGTCTGAGAGTCTTGGATGGTCCCATGGACATACAGTACATAACCATATGTGTGTGGTGTTCTATTCTTAAAAACGAATTCGTTCTCAGTAAGTTGTTTCGTGCCACGTCCCTGCCTGGCATCTGCAGGCTACAAGCAGAATGTACACATCCCCAGGGACGGGAGATCAGAGTCCAATTATATGGGCATTCCATGCATGTTTGCAGAGGGATGAAAAGAGTTAAGCATTTAAACCAACCTCCAATCCTCCCTTCTTCACCCCTCCCTTTTCCCCTAAACTCAGTTTATTTTCATCACCCCCATTCCCTTGATGTTTAATTGGTCTGGGATTGTGTTGTGGTAATTTTATGCGGACGTGTAGCACTGTGCCTGACTGGCGCGCTGTGGGCCAGAGGTCTTATGACCTTTTGAAAAAGACTAAAAGATTTCTCTGACACGGGTTTGTTTTTTTGCATAATGAGGCTAACTGAAAAATGGTGATTGTGACTCTAAATTTAGTTCGTTTCTATACAGAAACTGTACAGGCTACATGGGACCTTTTTTTGCCTTTAGCCTTGTAGCTGTAGTACAAAACTAAAGCAAAAAAAAAAGTTCAGACATGTTGTGACACACCACAGTCTCATCTGAAGCAAGAAATGAAGTAGTGTTGGATCCTGAGCTTGGGTTTCTTGCAGGTTCTCAGGGTTCCTTCCACCTTCACTGGTAGTAGGTTAATTAGCCATGCTAAATTGCTAACGCGCACTTCTTATTGACCTCCCTATGACCGATTCGTGTCTCTCTGATTGACAGCGTAGTGCCATCCCCGACATGCCGGCCCTTAGATGGCTGCATTGTCGGAATTCAAACTCATGATCTCCTGATGACGGGGTGAATTCTTTTTAGTTGAGCCTTCAAAATAAACCCATCCTACACCAAATGTTAACGTGGAATAAAAAAGGGGAAGGTGAAGTTCACTCACCAGTCTTGAGAATCTCATAACGCAGTGAGAACCCAGCACCTTGGTGAGCGTAATCGGAGACAAACTTGATGTGGACGACCGGGCCGGAGGACATGATGGCTGGAGGAGCGATGTTGCTGCAGTGCCTGCCCAGAAGGTCAGCAGAGTCTGAGCTCCCATCTCTGATCTCAATGAAGTCATATCTGAAAAAGAAGTAAAGTAATAGAAAAATTCCTGCTTATCTTTTGGGATCAGTTTCACTAGTATACATTTTTCTTCGGATTTCAGTCCATTAAGCTCGTATCTGTTAATGCCAATGTAGTGGTAAGATCACATTCTAACCATAACCTCACAGTTAAACACGTCACACTGTTAAATCTCAAAAACACAACCTGAAGCTGTGCAACAAATTCTTTGAAATTCCAGAGAATTTAAGAAAAGCTTACTTGAATATGACCTGGGATCACCTTTGACCCTTGGCTACCAGTTGCCTTCCCATAACAAAAGTGCATTCCTTGCTTGTCAAAAAACCAAAGACAAAACCCAGCTGTCTCTCGGAAAACGCTTTGTTCCACCCAATTCCACACTGTCCTGAATTTTTCAGTTATACCACACCACTGCTGAATTCTCATCTCAAATCGGATTGGTTGGAAGGTGTCGATTAATTTTTGTACATCATTCATTTTCTACCGCTTATCCAAACTTCTCGGGTCACGGGGAGCCTGTGCCTATCTCAGGCATCATCGGGCATCGAGGCAGGATACACCCTGGACGGAGTGCCAACCCATCACAGGGCACACACACACTCTCATTCACTCACACACACACACACTCTCTCATTCACTCACACACACTACGAACAATTTTCCAGAGAGGCCAATCAACCTACCATGCATGTCTTTAGACCGGGGGAGGAAACCGGAGTACCCGGAGGAAACCCCCGAGGCACGGGGAGAACATGCAAACTCCACACACACAAGGCGGAGGCGGGAATCGAACCCCCGACCCTGGAGGTGTGAGGTGAACGTGCTAACCATTAAGCCACCGTGCCTCCCTACAACAGAATTATAATCTTCATATCTAATAATCTTATAATAATATCGTTTCCAAGGCAACATCTTAACGGCGAATGGATAACAGTAGTTCTGCTTCATTCACCCTCCCACCCTGTTTTATTCCTAAAGCAAAAAGCATTTTTTTTTTTTTTGGCTACATAGTCCTAACCGACATTTGCTCGGTGCCGTCCTGTCTAGGGTCTCAATTCTTAATTGAAAACTAATCTGAAGAAATTTTCAAAACCACATGGGAGCACTCCTTTCCCCAAGTCTAAAACTGGACTCGGGCAAAAAAAAAAAAAAAAAACCTTCGCTTCCACTCACCAACAATTAGCCTCATGTTCAAAACCGCTAACCATGAAGTCCTCAGAATAGCCCAATCAGAGCTTCATAAACCCATTATCTCCTTATTTATAGTATATATATATATATCTATTGATTTTTTTTTTTACAGATAACATTTGTAAGAAGCCTCACTTCACCCGGAAGAATGATCTGTTTCGGTCATTAGGTCACACGCTAAAAATAGGTCATTTCCAAAGTCCCTGTAGATCTTCCTAATTTAATAAGTAATGGACTTCTGTTAAACATTTTTTAAAATAAAGCTTCAGCCAAAAATAATGATCATCTCCCATAGTAAAGTATCCAGGTATTAACTATGGAGTAAGTGTTTCCCCCTTTCTGACAGTTGGTCATAGGTTTTTGCCCCTGGGTACAGTAAAATGTGTTCAACGCTCCAACAAGGCCAAAACAGGATAGAGTCATGACAAGACACATTTTTGACCTCCTTCCACTACCCCCACCTTGGCGCACACTCTTCAGCTGGCTGTATGCAGAACTGCTGGCTCCAGCACGTCACCCCAGGAATGTGTGTGTGTGTGTGTGTGTGTGTGTGTGTGTGTGTGTGTGTGTGTGTGTGTGTGTGTGTGTGTGTGTGTGTGTGTGTAAACCTGACACTACACAAGGCCACTCGGTCTGACATAGAGGCACAGGTGTGTTGGAGGTTCTCCGGCGCCAACAGAGGCTTCAGGTACGTGAGTGCTAATTTAGACCCTCAAGATGTTTTACTTCTGGAAGTGGATTAGATACTAAACTTAAACACACACACACCACTGTTGAATTCTGTATTCCTCAGGTTTATGTTAATGCTTGTTCAAAAAAAAAAAAACATTATCATTGCTACAGAAAAAGTGTGTTTGACAGTTATGGAAGGGGTCTCCAGTGTGAGTCAGATCTAAATCCTGAAGTTTATTGGCATTTTGAGGACAGATGTGTTTAGCTTTGTAGTTTCTTGGTCTCACGACAAGCTAGGTGATGTTTGTTTTTGTCTGAAGTTCACGTGAGAGATGTGAACCATTCATTTGTTCGGTGAATGTTCTGCAGTGGATAAAAGGTATGATTTATTTACTAAGTATAAAATTGAAATGGATTGCAAAGCGGTGCGGCGTAAGTGGAATAAAACTCGTACAGTAACAGTACATTTAGCGCTAAAAGTTTCACATAAAATCCATGGTTTGTTCTGTACTCTGTCCCAAATACACACTGACTAAATACAGAATAAACACACACACACACACACACACACACACACACACAGTGAGGATAAAAGCCTGTAAACCGTGTGCAAGTGTAATTAGGTTGTAATTGATTTTGCCGAGGCTCTTGGCCGGCGTGGATTAGCAGCGATGAGTGAGTGTGTCGAATTTGGATATTGACCGACTCGAGCCGACTCCTTGGGGCTTTGATTGCTATGGAGAGCAATGCTCGATGGTGGGAACAGAAAAGACGGGAAGTGTACTTAGCCTTAACGAAAGGCGATGATCCTACATTTATTTTGCCGCCTTTTATATCGATTTAACGCTGCGCTCGACATAAAAGCAAAAGTGTAACCATTTCCCAGAGTACCTTTTTCTTCACGCTCTTTGCTTTTTAAATATGAGATTGTTATGGATGTATGGTATGCGTGACATGGGATTGGAACATTCAGAGAACAAATGCTACGTGTAAAAAAAAGTTGTTGTTTTTTTTCCCTCCACTTCCATTTTGCGGCTTCTTTTCTTGAATTTGACTTTCTTTCACCTCCCAATTACTATTGCTCCCTCGCTTACATCTTTCTTCTCAGCTGCTAATTGCCTTTCACACCTTCTATGTTTTTCAGATGTATTTTTTGCACCTTATTCCCAAGGCACCACTAGCTACCCCAAATGATCTCATCTGGAGTGGGGGTGAAAGACTGAAGAGATTGTGCTTCCCTTGTCTTATTATCTGGAGTATTAGGTGTTGGTCAGATCATCATGTTTTTGGGGTTTTTTCCCCCCTAATTTACTACCTCCCTACATCACCAGGGGTAATAAGAACCAACCTCAGTTCATTAGTCTTTCAGCTCCTTCACAGTCATCTGCTCCACATACTGTATCACCATCGACCAGCATGTGTATTTTCCCTTCCATTCTCATGAATACTGCTGACCAATGCAACATTCATTCAGACCACACAAATGGAAAACCGAGATCTCATTTATCGGGTGAATCAATTGCAGTCTTTACACAGACTTCAAGCCTAGATTCAGATCCGTCACCTCAGCACTGGCAAAACAGAAGTTCACCTCCGTTCCTAATTCAGTGGTGCTTTTAAGAGTAACGGCTTCAGGACCCATTCCAAGTCGAGCCGGCGGGCAGTCGAGAAGCTAAAACTGAAATTAAATAAAGCTAAGAGTCTGCAGAGAAAGCCGCATGGCTGTCCTCCAGGGACTCGCCTAATAAGCTATAAGTGCCTCTGAAATATTAAGTAGATGCCGGGGAGCATTCCTGAGGGAAGGGAAAAGCTGCCATCTTCAATCCGGCCGGGAAACGAATCGCATTCTGTGTCCGATACAGAGCTGACACTTACAGATGAACGAGGCAGACCACAGAAACAAAAGCCTCAGGCTTTCACAAGCACCATCGATTGTCAGGACGGGGCAACTCGCCAGGATGCCCCAGCAATGTTTGTCGGATTCTACGTCCATACGAGTGTAAAGTCATCCGTCTGGGACTCCGTCAACAGCGTTAAAGCAGCTCTCAGATATTCAGTGTGTACTCCGTGTGAAACCCCCAAGGCGACTGCTGCACCGGCCTGATTTTTGGCTGCCCAGAAACTGACTAGTGTAAGTGGTCATGAAAAGTGCACATGCGCTGCAAGCTGCATTCTGTATGTTGATAAAGCACAATAGCTAGCTAGCTGTATTACTTATCTTGGCTTAAATAGGGTCTGAAGCCAAAACCTTGTACAGAAGTAGAGAAGTAGTGGAGAAGCACAAAATGAGGAACATCTGTGAAGGAGATTTTGTCGAGCTGCAGGTTAGAAGGATACAAAATAGGTTAAAAGGATGCATACTTTATGAGATGTACAAGTTTATTACTGTAATGAAGTATAAGCTTTTTTCCCAGCCTGGTAGCCCCGCCCCTCTTCCATTAGCCCCGCCCCTCTCCCATTATGTAAGCAAAGCCGTGAGCACTGATTGCGTGAAGCGTCCAACATTCCATACTTTTTTCCATTTGTATAAGTGATCTAGGATCCCAAGCACTTTCTGACTGGTCCTACCATCTCCCAGGGTTCAAGGAAGGTATGCATCAAGACTCTTCTCTGTCCTGGCACCGAGGTAGTGGAAGAAACTTCCTGAATAGCTGAGTCACTGACAGATCTCCCTCTTCCTGGTATACAGTACATAAACCAGCACTTAAAATATAATAATAAAATCGTTTCTGTATTTTCTCCTGGCCATCTCGGCTAAAGGTAAATACAGTACAGACCTCAATATATGTCAAGCTGGTTCTTTGCTGAATAATCCACCTAATTTGTTGCTTTGATTCAGTTTAGGCAGCAAACTGATGTGTATAGGATAAATAATCCATTTGACAAGGAGTATAAACCTTGAGTTTAAATTTAGCATCAAGCTAAATGTTATAAAGCTTATGTGACCCTAGACAGCTACAGTTTATCATAATCCACCACTTCTACACTGTCGACAGTCTGACAACTGGTGCTTGATGATATTGTGTGTAATCAGGATCATATGATTGGTGATTGTTACATTAAACAAATAAATCCTGAAGAAAGACAAGCAAGAGCTAATCATGGAATTGCCCGAGCTGCAGAAGCACTGTAACCCTCTAGCCTTCATGTCTATGACCGGTGACCTAGCTGGCCGTGACCTCACTGGTCTTAAAGGCATGTGAGCAATTGATTCCTCATTAAGTAATCGATCCCGGTTCCTTCTTCGCCGTTGAAGAGGAGTGAGATTACACTCAGCAGTCGATAGCTTAGCACCTTCTCTAAATACGGGCCTGCTAAAAACAAGCATGACCAGGAGGAGCTTGCAAACTGCATGACACTTTTCTGTCAGTATGATATCTCAGTCTCAGCTGATATCTGAAAATGGTGAGGTGAGGTGAGGTGAGGTGAGGTGGTGCTGCCCAGTTTCCCAGTATGCTGCATTTCCAGAAATCCAGAATAATATTAGCATTACGTAGCATTCATTCATTCATTAATTTTCTACCGCTTATCCGAACTCATTGTCATCGGGCATCGAGGCAGGATACACCCTGGACGGAGTGCCAACCCATCGCAGGGCACACACACACTCTCATTCACTCACACACTCACACACACACACCGGACAATTTTCCAGAGATGCCAATCAACCTACCATGCATGTCTTTAGACCGGGGGAGGAAACTGGAGTACCCGGAGGAAACCCCCGAGACACGGGGAGAACATGTAAACTCCACACACACAAGGCAGAGGTGGGAATCGAACCCCCGACCCTGGAGGTGTGAGGCGAACGTGCTACCCACTAAGCCACCGTGCCACCCATTACGTAGCATCAGTTTTAATTAATTTCAGTGTAACACTACATCTGGATTTAAGACGGAATGAAGTAATATTTGACCAAAACATTTACTGTTTCTATCCTCAACTTGCTACGTTATGGTTTTCTCCTCCAATGGCTTGTTTCGGAATCAGCTAGTAAGGCAGCTAACCCAAAGCATTTTATAATTTGTTTTGAAAGAAGCTTCCTGAAGACGTGTTTCTCTGGAACTTACCTACAGGATGTTCACGCTATGTCTCATTTTAGCAAACGACAAATTGACCAACTGTGTTAAATTTTTATGTACAGCAATGTCGGGCAATATTTGATTGGTTTTGTTGCTTCATTGAGTCCTGATCGTTTAAACAGAATTGAGAAAATCTCAGGAATTATTCCGAGGACCAAATCCATCAGCATGTGCGAGCTTCTTCACTTCATCTTATCCTGACAGGTAGAATCTGTCATTAAATATGTATGGAGACATTATGAAGGAATATAAATCTTGGAAGGACATGAAGGCGAGTGTCCAATACAGTGAGCTTGCTTTGCTATCTAATCTGATCTGATCTGATCTGAGAATGAAGCCGGGCACATGGATCGGCATTGCAATTTCATTTGGCTCCAATGGGAATGAAAATAAAAGCCACGCCTACAAGGGGTCAAGAGATGATTAGATATCCATTTGGGATTGAAAGCCTTACTAACATTCGTATGCTAATGTCATTACTGCTCCATCAACAAATAACACTTTTGCGAGAATGTAAGGAATAAAATAACACAACGCTCGAGGTGCCGGTGGAGTCATTGTTTCATGTAGATCAGCAGGGGGGTGAGAAGAGAATCCACCTGCTCGACTTTACTCCCCTGCTGGGAGGAATAAATACCTCAAACCCGGCCGTCAGAGAGGAGCAGAGTGATTGGTAATGCGAGAGACGAGGCTTCGCGGTGGAAGGATGGGGAAGAGGAGAGAGCAAGATGAAGAGACGGTTAATACAGGAAAGACGACTGAACGCTGTAGAGATAACCTGGTGGAAATCTCGACGTTTTCTTCCTTCCCTGCGGCGCAGAAGACTGCAGGAGATCGCATTAAAGATATAGCCTAATATTTCATCTACCGTTTTTATTGCATCTATTCCACATCAATCTGCTTACAGCCCCTCGAGGTGAAAGCCATTTGGCGGATGGCCCACATCTTCTGGGACCGAATCCACAATTCAAGTGGCCTCATGGACACCGACAGATTGTGCACCTTAGCTTAAAAAAAATAATAAAGGTTCTCTTGGATGGATGAGTATAAATTAGGTTATAGCGCTTAGGCTTGATCTTGGTATGACCTTGGCTTAAGGGGCCTCGAGAACCGAACCTGCACTTTAAAGTGCGAAGGGAAAACTTGGGAGCATCGGAGCGTAAAGTGAATGCAAATGATAGAGAATATGTGTGTGTGTGTGTGTGTGTGTGTGTGTGTGTGTGTGTGTGAGTGTGTGTGTGTGTTCCTTGAAATGGCAAGGCAGATCTATCAATCATGCACCGTTACAAAGTGCTGACGATGACTCATTGTGCAGTGTGTGTAGGGAGGAGACGTGCAGCGAGCGAAGGGGGACGACGACACTTTCTTTTGATCGCTTGTTTTCCTTCAGTTTTTCCTTTCTCAAAAACGGAACTTGGAAACTGAAACTATCGTTTAAAATGGAATGTAGAACAAAGAGCTGTATGATGTAATGATCCTGTCTAAACCATCCCAGAGATCCAGCGGTTTTTACCTTGACATATATTTTGTTTTTTACTGGAGTCTATTTATGCAAATGTATATACATTATTTCTTCATCTATATTTTCATACTTTTTTTGTTCTTATTTTATTTTTTTGCTTTTTTTATACTTTTTTTTTATTCTTATACCGGACATTTCACTGCATGTCGTACCCTGTACTGTACGTATGTGTATGTGACAATAAAATTTGATTTGATGTGATGTGATTTGAGTCTCTGGAGCAAACAGGACATCAGCCACCTGAGGTATTAGATCGAACTCTGTGTTTAGAAATCTGTCATTAATTGGAGCTGCCTGGGAGCTCCGCCCCTTTAATCAGTCTTTCGTCTGTATTCACTTAAACAGGATGTTCTGTAAGCCAACATCAATCATATATATATATATATATATATATATATATATATATATATATATATATGTTATATATATATATCAGTTAGCTATAACAGCACAAAAGAGAAATTTATGACATGACAATATTACATAAGCTTATGTCAAGGTCTCAAATGTAACACTTGTAACATTATAGTCATGCCACAATACACTGTTTTTTTTAGTGTGTGTGTGTTTTGGTGATTTGGCACTGGCAACAAGCAGTTCCTGACTGCCCAGCTGTTAATATTATTTCTCCTTAAACCAAATTATATCTTTTCTAAACATGCTCTTGGAAAAGCTCTGTTAGGTTTTAATGTATGTTTCTTTTCTGGATGATTAAATTGTGAATTGTTGGTGTATCTCATGGGTATTTGTAAGAGTCTAGGGGTTTAAACACCGAAGAGCCGCTTAAACGAATTTTAATCTCAACAAAAAAAAGCCAACATAAGGACGTGTGTGTGATTGATAAGTGAGAGCATTTCAACAGTGCAGTTGTGAACACAAATAAGAGCTAAACACTAACATGGCTGTGTAGATCCACGGTGCATCAGGGTTCATGCTTGTGTTTGGGTGCGAGTGTTTATACTGTATGTGTGTGTGTGTGTGTGTGTGTGTGTGTGTGTGTGTGTGTGTGAGTGAGAGAGAGAGTCATGAAAGTGACGAAAGTACAGATGACTCTGAGTATTGGTTTACATGTGGTGCATGTGGTCCGCTCGGCCGAATGAACTTCTCTCCGTCGGCGATCTTTCCAGCAGCTTAATTCCACACACTAATAAATCAATCACAAGCCACAAATATGTCCGACCCTCGGTGCCTCCGAGGTTCATTTATAATTCATTAGAAAAATATAAAGTCATATTTATATTGAATTGAATTTCAGATGGAGCTTTTACTCACCAAGCCCTGGATCTCTATATAGCACACACACATGAATGATATAAGAGTAAATCTACAGTGTGTGTGTAATAAATTGCGGTGAAGTCGATTCAGACATCATCTGCTTCATGCTTTAGCGATTTCGGCTAATTAAACCACGTTACATTTTAGACTAGACTTTTTTGACTATATCTACCTGGAGAAAAAAAAATAACTTTTTCATATCACCTTTTGAATCTCTAGCAATCTACCAATTTATTTACTAAAGAATGACAGTTTTTATCCGTTTATTGTTAAACATCCACAAAACAAGTTCCTTCTATCATTTACTTTACACCACAGTAGCTATAAATCATATATAATAACTAGATTTGTAAAGTTCATCGTGACAAACTTTGATGTTGGCTTTGACGGTGCAAGTATTCGCAAAGGCCGGTGCTTTTTGGAGGCGAGTGGACATAAGGGTCGGTGTTACTTTTGGAAGCAAGTAGACAAAAAGCTCGGGTGCCAAAACATTTGGAGGTGAGTGGAGACGAGGTGACGTCATCCGAATACTCTTGAGGAAGTTCCCCACATTGGGCTGAGTGTTTTGATATGTCACATGTCCATGTTGTGCTAATTTTTAATTGTCACGTGACATCACGTGACGTCATCAGAATACCCGTGAGGGAGTTCCCCTCATTGTTCTGAGTGTTTCGATATGTCACATGTCCATGTTGTAAAAAGTTTTTTGATTTCGCATATTTTGGGGGCGGGGCTGCGGGACAACCGAAAGGCCAGTCGGTACACCGATTGGTGTAGATAGTTCGAAAGCTTGCCGAGTTACAAACCTCCAAATTTATAACCGGAGTCTATAGGGGAAAAAAGGACAATTTGAGACCCGGTACCGGAAGTACCGGTACTCGGATCGCTTAGAAACGTAATGGCAACAAATTTCAGACCAGCATCTACAACATATCCGCATTTGGTTCATGTGGCTCGAAAGCCCTAGGAGGAGTTACTCTTGATAATTTTTTTGTCTAAGCTTAAATAGGACAACAGAATGTTGGCTTCTACAAAGCGACGTCATGACTCTGACACTGGAGACTCCTTCCATGATCGTTATGTAAATGTCTGCTTACTGAATCCGTTTACTTCGACATCTGAGGCATACGATTCCCTGTCTAAGTTGTTACTATTGAAATGTGGATGTGGTAGCTCAGTGGTTAAGGTGTTGGGCTAATGATCGGAAGGTCAATGGATCAAACCCCAGGTCCTCTAAGCTGCCACTGCTGGGCCCCTGAGCAAGGCCCTTGTTGCTCAGTTGTAAGTCACTTTGGATAAGTGAAATGGTCGTACATATAAACCTTTGATTTGTATCCGCACAACAATTAGAGAACCTTTTGTACGTATTGATCTCCAGCACGTCCTTTTCCACAGGACCCTCACTATCTGACCAATCCAAGAGCTTTGGTTAACACACACACAACCCACAGGCTGTTTTTCTAGCTCAGACTGGGACCGTCCTTCATGAGGCAATTTTTTTCCCCTCCAAACTTCAAACGTTCCAAAATCTTAACAACAAACATGCGCCCACATGGAGCCTGTCCAAGTGGATAATGCACAAACTGCATCGGACAGATGAAAGGCTGGCCTTCGTTTTGGTCATGTTTTTGTTGTCTTTCTGTCAATCTGTCTTGGATCTGAAAAAAAAAAAAAAAAAAACCTCCATCGGAAATCCAGAGTCTGAAAGCATTAATGCCTCCAAAGCCCCATTTGTTCCATCTTATAAATAAATAAAGGCGGTAGCTTTGGTGTGGTGTGCTAAAAACGAAGGTCTGATCTGTATCAACAGATTCTGGATGGCACTGAGAGTCGTTTCCAATCCTGCGGCTTGAGTCTGGGACACGAGTGGATTCGAAGCGTTGTGTAAAAAAGCAAACTATGGTGCTGCTGCTATGAGTTATCTCCTATAAACGTGGCAAAAAAAGTCTTATTTTCCCCCGATAAAGACATCAGATGCCTCAGATAGGTGAGTTGTGAAAGAACTATATCAGAAACGTGCTACATTTTTTTTTTTTCCCCGTGCTTTTGCGGGTCTGTCGATCTGTGACCTCAGAAATCCATTAAATCAAATGAACTGGAAAGAAGATTGGCTTTGAGGTTTGAATTCAGGGTATGAATACTTATGAGCAGCGTAAAGCTTTCTGAGATTTGTCCCTTTCCGCGGACGCTTTAACCAGTGAAACCCTACGGAGAACCTTTAACAAGCCTGTAGTCCAGATTAAACCCCCTTAAATAACTTAAATCAAAAAATATTGCCTCAGATACAGTACGTTAGTCACCAGCTTTATCTCATGTGAAGACAAGACTCTCGTAGTTATTGTACTGCTTTTGCAAAGCGAAGGCTAAAAAAACGTCCTTCCTGCTGACAGCTGTACTGCATCCCTCCATAAGCCTTTTAGCTCTGCTCCAAGCCCTATTATATTCTCCTAACCCTCCTCCATCTTGCATTCCCTCCAGCTACCTCCTTCCCCTTTCTTCTCCGAGTTTATTGTCGCCTTGTCCTCGTCTCCTGCTTTTATTTCCTCCTCTCGCTCATCTTCTACTCTATCCTTCAGTGCTCAGGTCTTCACCATCATTCTTCTACCAGTATTCATCCAGACTAAAACATCATATGCTCAGAATGACGTATAACTGCTCTTAAGCTATTTTGCCTTGATATACTTCAGAAGTACTTCAAATCTGTCAGGTTCCAAAAATGTTCCTAAAGCGGATAAGCGTCTGAAGAACCCTTGATGAACCCTTGATTTCTGCTAGAAGTGGGGACACTTAAGACTTAGGATATTCAGACCGGTGCAAAACCATTCGAGCAACAGACCCAAGAAAAATTTCACAGCTATCAAAGGTGTCACTTTTGAAGTAGACCTTCTCGAAGTCTATCCCAGAGTCTGGTCAGGGTTGTTCATGTATCTATCAGACATTGGTAGCTCAGTAGTTAAGATGTTGGATTGCTGATGGATGGTTGTGAGTTCAGATCCCAGAAGTGCCAAACCATTATTGCTGGGCCCTTGAGTGAAGCCTTGGACCTTCAGCTGTTTGTCATCACCTCCCCTATTATACAACAGCTACCAACCATCACCTTTCATCTTCTTTTCAATCACATGGCAGCGTAAAACACACTTGGAACAAAGTGCCATCCACCATCTTCCAGCACAGAAGCCAATGATTGGGTGGTGTTGACATGGGAAAGAGAATATTCCCCTCCCACCCTGACAGCATGGCCAATTTTGCTCCCTTGACTCAAAGCAGTTTGAATCGCCACTTGCCCCATAGCTGCTCCACAGACATCTACGGAGAACGTAATTTCTTTCTCAACCAGTGGTCACAGTGGGGCAGTGGTGGCTCAACTGGTTAAGGCTCTGGGTTGTTGATCGTAGGATTGGGGTTCAAGGCCCAGCACAGCCAAGCTGCCACTGCTGGGTCCTTGAGCAAGGCCCTCAACCCTCCCCCCTCCAGGGGCACTGTATCATAGCTGCCCCTGCACTCTGACCCCAACCTCCTAAGTTGTGAAGAAAAGAATTCCACTGTGCTGTAATGTATATGTGGCGATAATAAAGGCTTCTATGCCGTTCTAACATACCTGCAATCAAGCCTCTCCAGCTCGAAATGGGGGTTGAAGTTCAGTATGATGCGCTGGTTGGGTTCCGGGGCTGTAATTACCCACTCGCAGTTCTGGTGTGGCGGATACTCCGAAGGGTAACCAGGAGAAGTGATATAACCCGCGGTGGTGGCGTCGACGGGTTCACCGCACTTCTCACCTATGAGGAGGAAATAGAGAGAAGTGTTTGTTTACTGCTTTGGACCCAAGTAACCACTGTGTACTCGGAACAAATGAGGAGCATAAATCACTGCCTCTACAGTACCTCTGGGAAAGCAGGGGATGCAGAATGGATATGTTTATCACATTATGTGCTTGCCATAAAAAAAAAACAGCTAAGTAGGGAGCAAACGCTTCGGGGGTGACGCAAAATAGCGTCGATGTTAGCGCACCGACGTAGATTATTGTCTCTTTCTATTACATCACCATGATTTTCCGATGATTACACTTTCTTTATTTTTATCCATTTATCGCAACCTTTATGTAGCATTTGTTTTTATTAATAAATAAATAAATAAATAAATAAATAGATAAATAAATAAATAAATAAATAAATAAATAAACATATCACTTACAGTACATTCTAGCAAGTTCCAGTGTTGTCTTCCTCATATCATAGGAATCTGTCTACAGTTATACCTTCTGTCATACTTTTTATCTTTCTATCAGTCTCTTTTTCTCTCTCTCTCGTTCTTTTTTAAAGTTAAAAGAAAGTTACAGTAAGTCTTCTGACCAATCAGAACGGAGAACCTAACAGCGCTGGGGTAAAAGAGCGCCGGGGTAAGAGGAAGCTGAATCCATGCCGAAGATATTAGCAAAAATAATCGAATTTTAAACTAATCATTAAAATTGCTAAGAAAACTCTTCTGTTTCCTTTAAAACAAAGCCCTAAAACTTGATCTTCGCTGCTTAGGAGTAATTGTAGGAGTCTGCAAACATTTAAGGTTCTCCGGTCGTTCCTCCCCCCACGCCATACTGCCAATAGCGTGTCTGTGAAGTTAAGACAGGAAGTGACAAGCAGACTCGCTGTCTGTGGGTTCAGAAGTCAACCTTAAAGCCGTAATGAGATCCGGCGTAACAAAAGCTTCTATTCCAGCCGCCACCTGAACAGACCTTCTACTCGTTATCTCCCACGAATGCTTTCGCTAGCTCAAATATTCTGGACTTATAGCGTAGGTGTGAGAGCCGGCGGAGCAGGAAGAGAGGCGAGAAAGGAACAGGAAAGTACATGAGACCAAAAAACGCTGCGGAAAATCATCAAGAAAATGCGACGGGAAGAAGGAATGGTGTGTGAATATAACCGTCTAACCGCCCCAGAGGAGTGTGTATCGTTCTGGAGATTAGACGTCTAAGTACCATCAGACCTCAGAAAGTCGTGCATGCATTTCACTTGGGGTTTATTTATTTATTTAATTATTTAGCAACACTCTTCTTTTTTATATATACTGCTCCCGTGTCAATGAGATCTGATTGACAGCTCAGTGTCTGACGCAACACCGTGAACACCTTCGTCAAAAAAAAGAAGGGAGAAATGGAATGGAAAGAATAAGAATAATTGACTTTAAGTCTGACAGGAACAGCTATTAAAAATTAAAGATTCCAAAGATTCTTTCCAAACATGATCTCATTGTCAGACAGGAAATACACAACCGCCTTTAACTTTAAAGGGACACACGACTCGACCCCAGACTTGTGTGCTGGTTCTGGGATGATGGGTGGAGTTGGATAAAACAATGAAGGTGTGTCGGGGTTATATTTGGACAGTCTGTCTTTTCGGGGTTATAATTTGGACAGTCTGTCTTTTTGGGGTTATATTTGGACAGTCTGTCTTTTCGGGGTTATTTTGGACAGTCTGTCTTTTCGTGGTTATTTTGGACAGTCTGTCTTTTCGGGGTTATTTTGGACAGTCTGTCTTTTCGGGGTTATATTTGGACAGTCTGTCTTTTCGGGGTTATTTTGGACAGTCTGTCTTTTCGGGGTTATTTTGGACAGTCTGTCTTTTTGGGGTTATTTTGGACAGTCTGTCTTTTGAAGTCGGGTTCGAACTCTAGTGTGATCCATGTCTACTCTCCGTCACGGCCGAGGCACGTAAACGGTTCAGATTTTAGTTATGTAGTGACTCGAGTTCTGTGACGACGGAGGAAGAGACGTCACGAGTGAATCTGGACCATTTTAACATCCGCTCAGTAATGTAATAGAAACACAGAATAACACAACTGATTAGAACAATATCACATCATAGATTTGGCCAAATATCCGGAGCCTCGATCAAGAAACACGGGTTCTCGAGTTCTCAGAAGACATGGGACAAAACCGAGCGGAGACGTTTTCACGCCACGACATTTTCATGTCTTACTTTGGAAGGTGCAGGTCATACAGGAGCAGAATGATGACTGCACACACACACACACACACACACACACACACACACACACACACGTTACAGGTTAACACACTCCTTCCTACGGACATTGTATTAATTAAGTAAAAACGTCTCTGTCTCCTTATCAGCACTTCCTCAATACCGGTTTAGCTTCTATAATGGGATAAACGTATCGCTCCCTCCATCTCTCCATTCAGCCACTTTTGAGGTTCCAAATGGCATCGAATGGAATTGTGTGTGTGTGTGTGTGTGTGTGTGTGTGTGTGTGTGTGTGTGTGTGTGTGTGTGTGTGTGTGTGTGTGTGTTTAATAATCTTGGTGATTCATTAAACATGCTTTTAGGCGGTTCATTAAGAACCTGAATAGCATTTCGACAGCTAGGCGTATGTGTGTGGGTATATATATGTGTGTGTGTGTGTGTGTGTGTGTGTGTGTGTGTGTGTGTGTGTAGGCATTAAGAGCGAATTGTGGAAAGTGTGTGTGCTCATTTGTTTGTGTGTGTGTTCATTTCTATTAACAGAATTATCGCTGCCGAGGCGTCACAGTAGTGATAAGTTGCAAGCCTGTGGAGAGACGATGATAAATCTCCATCATTCACCGTCTTTTCTCTCCATCCGAGCCTCATTCGCACCTTAATTAAAAAGTGCTATCACCCGCGGTGAGGAAATCAGGGTGGATGCAGTCATCCTTTACTGAGTTGCAGATGAACTTGTGTGTCGCTCTCTCTCTCTCGCTCTCTCTCTCTCTCTCTCTCTCTCTCTCTTCATTGCAATTCAGGACTACGAGGCAGCTCCAGCACTCTGAACGCTCTGTATATGATTCTCCTCGTCTATTTTTGTGCGCTTCTTTATCCCTCGTTCTCCCCAAACCGACTTGTCATGCATCCTCTTCCTCCTCTTCCCTCCTCTCCATCCTTTTCTTTTCAAACAGATCATCAAACCTCTGACTGACACAACTTCCTCTAAAAATATCACCCAGGGCTCCTGCATTATTGATGAGCCTTTTATTTTTTTCTAACCGAATGTCCCGCGTGCGTGTGCCACCACGCCGGACTTTGATCGCGGCCCCCTGGTAAACAGCCCACTTTTTTTCACGTCTGTTAAAGGGAGCAGATTTTATCTGTCATCGATAAACGGCAAAGGTGTGTTTCTGTTCTGCTTCTGGTCACAGGTTACAGAGTCGGACGACCTGACGGACGACGGGAGCAGGAAGCGACGGGTGGAGTGGAAGATCAGTCGTTCACTGGGGTTGAGTAAAGATGTATAATCTCTTAAATGAACACATCATATACGTTCGATTCAATTAGGAAGTGATGAACGTAAGAAAATATTAGCTAACACAGGCTAAACTCGTCGGCTCTGTTAATGGCAGACGTTAGCTAGCGTGAGAGCTCGTCGTAGCCGTGCTCGGGCGTTCTTGTGACTTCGGTGACGCTTTTCTGCTCAGCACGGATGTGTAGAGTGGCTGTAAGACCTTCTCAAGCCATTTCTTCTTACACATCTGCATGTGATACAAGGGTTTACTTGAACCCAGCGAGCTGCGCTAACGCTGTAAACTCACCGCTGTGCTGTGAAACACACCATCGGGAACAGTGGGCGGAGCCAAACTCCTCCCTCTGGCAACCTGTTAATCTGGTGTTTCGTGCTCAGGACGTCTTCTTACATCACCGCCAGAGATCTTCCTCGTTCTGATCCGTTATCGTTTCTATAGCAACAACATCCGTACGGACCCGTGATTCAGAGCGCTATAGTTTTGCTGTTGTTATGGTAACGTCAAGAACGCTTCTAATGTTCTAGACACGTGTTTTTCAGGGATGTTCCTCAACAGTAAATGTAATTATAAATCCTGGAAGAGTTTAAGTCCTCACGCCAGGATTCGCACTTACACTCCACACCACAGAGATTTTCTTATCTCACCGAATCCACACGACTCTGATTGATTTAATAATCAGCGGACACTCGTTCCTTCACTCACTTTACAACCGGTGGGTGAAGCCTCTTCGTCGGTTTCTCATTCATCACGATAAAGAGCTTCTCAGCTTTCTATCAGCTGCAGCTGTGCAGGACGGATCCCTGGAGTCGGTGCTCAATTTACACAAAGTAATAGTTTAGAAAAAGGTTTTTTTTTAACACATCGCCGCAGTTTTAGATCGTTTTCATCAATACAGACACCAATTTCTGAGTCAAATTGTTTTTTTTTTCATGTTTTTTTTTTGTTGTTGTTACCGAAGGAATTTTGTTCCTAAAAGATTTGAGGTTTTCGAAGGAAAAAACATTTTCTACAAATTTCTAAAATTTTTATCTCAAATTTCTTCTTCGGGTTGTAAAAAAAAAAAATTCACTTTCATACTTGAAAATAATTCTTTTTTCTTTGTTTTTTCAGATGTTTATTCTTCAAAAGATTTTACTGTGTTTTTAATGTTTTATTTATATTGATTTATGTTGAATTTTTTGGTCAAATGGTTTTGCCCTGATTGAACACACCCTGATTTTTTTTTTAAACATCCGTTTATCTTCTCTAAAGAAAATAAACACTAAAAACAAATCTGTAACACAAGTTAGAACTTTAATAGAGTTTTAAATCGATAGAGTAACAAAAATAATACATTAATGTTAAATAAAATTAACAAAAAGACATTTATTGTTTTTTTTATTATTAACTCGGTTAAGATAAACAATGGACTACGCTCACGGTAACGTTTGCTAAATATTATTTATTTTTAATTTTTAAATTTTTATTATTAATAAATATAGAATTTTTTCTAAATGTGATTTAAAGCAGTTTCAGGTTCCAGATTTTCCGTGTTGTCGAACGCATCCTGTTTCAAAAGGTTTACAACTGGGTTAAAGCAAAAACATCTACATCTTTTCTCTTTTAAATACAAATGTTCATCACAAACGTAACGCTGACGTACGTAAGGATCTCTGCTCGGTCGCCACTTGTTTATTTTAAATGGGGAAAAAAAAGACTTTTGTTGGAAGAAAACCTGAAATCTGACCAAGCGAAGAGTTTAAACCGGTGAGTACAACAGACTGCTGCTTGTTCAGTGGGATTTATTCTTACTAATAAAAGTGAGAGAAGATTCTTCAGAGCTTTACAACTGAAGGCTCTTTACATCAGTGACGTAGCTGTTCGATGCTACACGTGATAAAAGGTTTCCATTGGACTGTTTTTTTTATTTTATTTTTTGTAATAAAAGACGATTTTTTTTTTCCTCTTTGGAAAACTTTCCATGTCAATTATTGTTAACTTGTTTATTTGTTATTTTTAACCATAACGGCGAAGGAATGCGGTCACCGAAGGTTCTTCGCTTCCTTACTGAACCTGGACCTCAGTATAAACATGACTCTTGTTAAAATAGCTTCATTTATTGAACGCAGCATGTGAGAAAAAGGTTTCTGAGGATTTTTAAGGAAAAATTCCCTCCAGATGTTTTTCCTTTTAATGAAAGTGAGCGTGAGGAGCTCCACTGAACGGTCTTTGGAGCTTTGAAGAACTTAATTATTATGAGGCTAATATTAAAGGTGATGGAGAAGTTTCTTGAAAGCTCCTCAGAGGTTCTTCAGAATTGCTGGAGGGGTTATGGGCAATTGAGAAACGACAAATTTGTAGAAAACCGACGACGCGTTAGAAGAGCGTCCTGGAAGCAACTTCTGTTCCTAAAGGAAGCATTTGACACGTTTAATATTTGTATTAATGCTAAAATAATCTGAGTAAATTCCTCACGTGCACGTGGGATTAGGGTTCATGGAGACCTTTCAGGTCGGTTTTGGCTCGAGAGTGAAGCTGATCAGAAGTCACTCTGAAGCTTTGTGCACGACACTGAGGCATAAACATGTCCATGATGATGAAGTAGAGATGGAAGTGAGACTCACCTTCTGCCTCTGCGCGCACCGTGAAGCCGCAGCAGCAGCAGCACGCGAGGAGCAGGAGTGTGTGTGTGAGTGTGTGTGTGATATCCATCGTGCCCAGCGCGCGTCAGTCCGGAGATCTGCAGAGATCTGGATTTAAAAAAGAGGAAACAATACAAACAAACCGCCGCACATAAACTGGCGCTGCTCCGTGGAACCAAAGAAACGTGTTCGCATCAGAAAAAAGTTGCGGCTAAAAACCTTCTTCTTTTATTAATATGATTTATGTCTAACGGATGATTGAAGTCCTGTTGGTTTCTCTCCGTCTCGCGCCGTCTCTCCGCTTTATGTCCACCGGAGAAAAAAACACAACAAATAATAAAAAACACAACTCCAGTAGTGTAGAGTGTCGAGTCGTTAAAGCGCACGCACGAGCTCGCGCACCACTTCCACCGGGTCCGCGCGCGCAACAACACCGCCGCCGTCACCGCCGCTCTGAGCTAAAAACCCGCGTGCGCTCCGTTCTCTCTCTCTCTCTCTCTCTCTCTCTCTCTCTCTCTCTCCCTCTCTCTCTCTCTCTCTCTCTCTCTCGCGTGTGTGTGTGTGTGTGTGTGTGTGTGTGTGTGTGTGTGTGTGTGTGTGTGTGTGTGTGTGTGTGTGTGTGTGTGTGTGTGTGTGTAAGAGAGAGAGGCAGGGAGTGAGTTCGTGTGCCGATCGCGTTACAGTGAGTCCTTCTTGGCCCGCCTCCCCTCCTCACATACTGATTAGACAGGAGCGAGCGTATACACACACACACACACACACACACACACACACACACACACACACACACACACACACACACACACAGAGAGAGAGAGAGAGAGAGAGAGAGAGAGAGAGAGAGAGAGAGAGAGAGAGAGAGAGAGAGAGAGAGAGAGAGCTGAGACACGCGCTCACAGCAGCCACACAATAAACACACACGCACGTATAGCGCATGATACTTGTATGTGGCGCGCACACACACACACACACACACACACACACACACACACACACACACACACACACACACACACACACGTCATTAAACTATTTACATTAGTATATAAATACAATAACACACCAACAAAAGGCTCCGGCGATCCTACATAGAACTTTCTTTATTGTAATTTATTTACAAAAAATGAGAACTAAAGTCGTAAATCGATGAAAATATTATATTAAGGTATGAAGTTTTGTTATAATTTTATATATCGTTATAAACTGTATACGTTAAAAATAACTAACTAACTAAATAAATAACTAAATCTAAACAGTTGTTCCTCTGTTCTGCCTGCAGGGGGCCGGAGCATGAACACGCTCCATATGGGGTGAGAAAAGTCTAGATAATGTGTGGTGTCTCTCTCTCTCTCTCTCACACACACACACAACACACACATACACACAACACACACACACACACAACACACACACACACACACACACACACAACACATACACACACACAACACATACATACACAACCACACACAACACATACACAGACACACACACACACACACCAGCCTCTAGATCCCGAGCGTTGGTGTTCAGTTGTGAAACGAGCCCCAGTTCACTAATCTGAGCTCACACTGTGCTGAAGATGTGCAGACTTGCAGAGCGAGCCGTGTTCCCTGCTGCAGTTCAGCTTGTTAGCAGCTTTCCCACAACTGACGGTGGAAGAAAGAAAGGAAAGAATTTCAGAGACAGGATTTAAAAACATTACCGCAGCTGCATGAGATTTGAAAAGAAATCATTTGCTCATTTCAACTTGAATAACAAATTCCGTGGCCAGGTTCCCATCAGCTCTGGATTTAAACCTCAGACTGCACTGCTGTGACTTATCTTCTGAGATCTTCTGAGAAATCCTGGTTCTTTATCTCCAGGCTGGTAAATGTGGCTAGTGGATCAGAATGGAGAAGAATTCAGCAGCAGTGCACTAAACCCCAGAGTTGAGAGAATTCCCAGCATGTGATTATTTTTAAAGCAGCTAACTGTACACGCCAGAGCAGATGTTGTGCACAGCTGGACCTCGGGCTTGACGTGGTCCAGATCCGATCAGCTGTTCACAAGTTGATTGATTTCACTGTGTCAGGTATCAGATGGTTCCTGTTCCACGGGTGTGTGTGTGTGTGTGTGTGTCCCAGTTATCTGATGTGAAACTGAGTAATGGTTCCACCCTCAGGGCTGAGAGCCTGGTGCTTAAGAGCCACAGCGTTATTTATACATCACTACCCTCTCTAATGCTCATTACATCTGTTGATTCCCGACTTTCCTTGTTCAGCATTTTCGTTTGTAACCTCCCGAATATCAAGACGTGCATGTATGAGGTTATTAGAGTGTATAAAAAGTGTTTAATATCTATATATACAGCTGCACGGAGCGATCAGTGGGCCCAAGCACCAACGGTGAAGCCATCATGTCACCATGGCAACACCGTTTAAGATATCAAATCTGTCTTCATCATTTAGCATCTAGGACATTCTCCCCTGATGCTAACTGAATTCGGGGTGAATTTGACAAACCCTGTAGGAGAATTGATTAAAAGTATTGGCACCTGCCAGAAGCAGATGAATCAGCATCACCATCATGGATAATGGAGCTGATGGTGAAATTGGACCGGTATGCCTGATAAAAAAAAAAAAAAAAAGTTGCACCTCTTAAATACATATTTATGTATAAGGTATATAAAGTGCTTCAGATGTTCTTATTATGGTTCAGCATCATCCTGGCATGTCGTCCCACCCATAGTTCTGAGTTAACACATGAAAAGAACCCTGAACCTCGGGCCCGGCCTGGTCTGGAGCCTCTGGTCTGGAGCCTCTGGTCTGGAGCCTCTGGTCTGGAGCCTCTGGTCTCCAAAATGTAGCTCTAAACACAGGAGCAGAGGTTTTTTAATAACATGGTGGTGGACATGATTCACTGAAAATATCTTTGCGAGTAGCGTTTTCTGGGCGTTTACAGTAGGCAGGATTTTACTGAACACACACAAGAACAGGAGCTCATCTTTAACGCTTCACTTCATTCCTGAGTTTATTTCACTAAACTCTGGCTCAGTGTTGTGTTTCGGAAACAAATTTATTGTAGTTAAGTTCGCTTCACTATAATTGTTTTAAATTGCTGTGGTATTAGAGGACTAATCCCTTTTCCAGGAAGCTCTGAGTATCACCAAAAACCCCATGATGTCTTTTATCTCCTGCTGATTCCAGCATCACCTTCTACACTTTTACAGAACTGAGTCCTTACATTTTTAGTATATTTGTTTTGTTTTGTTTTTTCTTTCTGCTTAACGTGTTCGGGACGTTGAGGTAATTGTACCACGAAAACCTCGTAAAGATTTGGCTCATGGCGTTACGAGGCGCGTCCTCTATAAAACAGCCGTTCTTCTTTACTTTATCAGAAGCCAATAACCCGAGGCGACGGCCATCACGAGGAAGTCTGATTGGTTGAGAGACTTCCTCGTCTGCCATGAGGCTTGCGTTCAGGGATCTTGGTGTTTATCCATCGGACCGTGTTCTTGTCTGTACATCAGCCAATCAGTTTCAATGCCCTGAGGTCACACTTGATTTTTTCATTTTATTCTAATGAAATTCTACAACCATGGAGACGCAAACCCTCGTAAACGCCTTCACTCTTAACCGCACGACAATAAGAACATGGGCGTGTTCCAGCGTACAGATAATTACAGCCTCGCTTTTGAAAGCACAAGTCGCCCAAGAGCAACAACGTCTCCAGCAACACGTCAACCTCTTCATTACCCATTGGAATGAATCTCCAGTAATGTGTTTTAACTGGGTTTAGATTTGGCTCCTTTAGATCGGATCCATCAGGAAACATCTCTCCAGCTCTTTGCTCAGATTCGAGGACAGACGCTTAAAACATTACGGCACTGGCGGTCGAAATCCTAAGAAAGTCCTTTGGCTGAAAGTTTAAATAGTTTTTTTGGGGCCAAACAGGATTCGAGACTAAAATATTATCGTTTCTATAGTAACGGCTCGTTCGGGGCGATCGTATGATGTAATCGTAACTGTGGGTAACATTTCACTAAGGAGTCTCCGGTTCCATGGTAACGTTCTGAGTGCGTTTCATAATGTTTAAATGTTACTATAAATAAAAACTACAATCGTAGGCAAATTTCTGTCAATAAATACATTTATTTATTTATTTATTTATTTATTTATTTATTTATTTATTTATTCGAATTTCAAACTGATGTAGCTTAAAACTTAAGCTTAACTTAAAACTTATAAATTATTTAAATAATTTATACAATAATTTGACAATTATTGACAACAAAAAAGATTTAATTTTAACTGGAATTTAATAATATTTTATATTTTATAACTTGTTTATAATTTAATGAATATTTGACAATTTCTTAAAAAAATCTTATGTCAATTTGCATAAATATTAAATAATTTATTATATTTAATATTAATAATTTTTTTTTTTTTTTGCTGGAAGTTTGTTTTCTAGCAAAACGTTTGTTGCTCTGGTGAACATTTTACGAACAAAAGTCTTCGGTGTCTCTAATAAATGAGACGTACAAATGTCTCACGTTTGTGTGTTTCTTTTCTTTTTTTTTTATTAAACCGTGACACGTCATCAGCCGCAAAAACGTCCAGAAGTCATTCACACGCTTTCACTTTAATAGGTTACTTTTATTTGATGACGGTTAAAGTGGATACAGAGACTGAAAGCGCTCGAGTGACGGCGGCGTTCGAGCGCCAAAACGTGGACGGACTTAAAACATAAACATTAAACACGTCTCTCTGTCTTTCATTTTCCTCCCGTCGTAAAAAACTGTGCTGCGGG
>NC_062535.1:2432581-2445081 GCF_022655615.1 Tachysurus fulvidraco
GAGAGAGAGAGAGAGAGAGAGAGAGAGAGAGAGAGAGAGAGAGACTGAGGGGACAGAGCTACGGACCTCGGCTTAGAAAAATGTGATTTCATCTGGTTTAAAGTGGTCTTTATTGTAGAATGAACAGGGGGGAGTGAAGCACTTTATTTCGGGGGACACATCAGAACGATAGCGTGGCGTAAAAGGAAATTTAAATGGGCGCTCTCATGAGTGTCTGAGTTTTCTGACAGAAATCCTATGCTAACGGCGATCATCGTTCACTTTAATATTCGTTGGTCGTGCTGCTGGAATTTGCAGCCACGCCCATTTCCTGTGATTCTCACATGGAAGTCACCTGTACAGCAGCACACGGCACACGGTCACGTAAAAGCAGCAGTGTTGGATCATAGTCCTGTATACTGCCCTGTGTGTGTGTGTGTGTGTGTGTGTGTGTGTGTTTGCTTGCTGAAGCCTCACCGAGCCACTTAGGCTATTGGCCTGGAGCCAGCAGAGCTTTACAGGCTTCCTGTCCAGATCACACTCTCTCCTGGGAGAGGATCAGGTGAATGGCCGGTTATGGACAAAGCTCTCAGAAAAGCAAACACTCCAGATTTAATTAGCTGCTTGGAAGAGGATTTGTGTGTGTGTGTGTGTGTGTGTGTGTGTGTGTGTGTGTGTGTGTGTGTGTGTGTGTGTGTGTGTGTGTGTAGGTACAGGTGTTTGCCCTAGTCAGCCTTGTACCGATATATTGAATACGTACCTGTAAGTGGATTTGAACAGAAGTGGGCGTGGCCACATGTCTACCACTGTGAACCGTTTAAACGCTCGGATGTGAAAGTGTCAGCAGCGTCTCGGACTCTGAACGTTCCTCGGCTACATCGTGCTGTAATTACGATGAATCGTCGACAGTCTCAACTACACAAGGTTAGATTTGTCTTTGCGTCTTTCCCATGACACAAACCCGAGCCTGACGTAAGCCTCGGTGACCTCACCGGCCGGTTCTCAGCAAGAATAAAACATTCCTGTGAACCTCTGTGGTGAATTTCTTTAACAATGGAAGTGTGTGTGTGTGTGTGTGTGTGTATTACGTATCTGCTACGTATCTGTTTTTTGGCACGTTAATTCTGTAAAATGTTCATTTGTTTCTATGCTGGACATAAATGTCACATGCCACGTATGGGGGCGAGCAGCGATTTAGGGGGCCAAGCACTGTTTGTTGATTCTGTGGAACCATCAGCACTTAAGAAGATACTGTTAACCACCAAGGTGTGAGATCATATGTAAAGTCACGCTGGTCAGTCGTGTGGACGTGTAAACAGTCTTACTCTCTGTTTGGTGTCTGAGAAACGGATCGTGTTGCCGTCAGGATGATTAAACAGAGTTTGTGTTCAGAAAAAGTCCAGATGTCAAACTTCCTGTCACACGTTCCCTCGTTCGTGAATCGTTTCCCTCCGTATCAAAGATGATGTAGATTCGTTATGATGGAGCTCGTGCAATAAAGGTACACGGAGTGGTAGGAGTCTGATGTGTATACTGTATTTAGCGCCGTGCTAAATCCGTAACAGTTTTGGGAAAAGAAACAAAAACAAGTGAAATCCGGTCTGTTTACGGTGACAGGAATAGTGCAGACTTATAAATCATGTTTGCTATTTTGATGACGACGGTAACGGTTTTCAACATAGCGTTGACACACCCACCACCGACATCAGGGCAGGGACACGCTCAGAAATAACACCCGGGTGAGGAGGCGGCGAGCGAGAGATGATAGCGGCGTCAGAGCGGAGTGAGAGTTCAGGAACACGTTGAGGTTCGTTAACACTTTAATAAGCATCAAGGGCTCTGAGTGAAAGCTGACAGGTCCTGCTACGTTCTCTGATATTGATCACACACACACACACACACGCACACACACACACACACGTACCTGGGTGCAGATGTGTATGGTCGATCGATATCTTCATATCTCGGAGCCATGCGAGGATCGGGGCCTCTTATCTGTAAAGAGACAGAGAACCAAATTCAGTTCCATTCTGTTTTATTTGCACGACACTTTAAACAGTAAGCAGCTTCGCAGAAATCCAGATGGAGATATACAGTACATTTAGATCCATTATGAACACTCCAGAGGTAACAGTGTCGAGGCAGAACCGACTCGAGGAACTCGTCCTCTTCTGACAGCATTAGCAGTTCTCATCCTAGCAGCGTGTTAGAAATATGACAGCTAACTCAGGCTAAGTGTTTAACTGACGTGCGGCTGTTCAGCAGGTGTACAAGAGTAAAAGGATGTTAGGAGTCGTGAGTAACGACACGTCCGGCGACGAGCCTCGGACAGACGTCCCGATTACGGCAGCAGCTCTTAGAATCTACACTACCGAGGCAGAAATGCTTAGGAGTCTTTAAAGGAGTTCAATTAGAACATCTCCAGGGGCAGAAAGTGAGAGAAACTGAGACGTAGATACCAAACATTTCCCTGTGGATGCCCAAAGTCCTCAAAAACCTTCAGACTGTCACGGACCCCATAAACACCATGGTGTGAATGTCAGTCGAGGAAAATTTTCACTTGGAGTGTCGTGAGCGCACGTGAAGCGTGATCTTTAAACACAAAAGTGTCTCGCAGGGGTTGAATATGGAAAGTGTTTAATGGAGAGAGGGAAAAGAAAGCAAGAGAGAGAGAAAGAGAGAGAGAGAGAATACGGGAAAAGGTCAGAGAGATGGCGATTGTGATAGACTGCTACATATGGATAGAAACGGACCAGACAGAAAAGCCCTCACATTTAATTCTCAGATGCTTTCATTTCCCAAACCACCCCCACCCACCCACCCACCCACCCCTCATCTCTCTCTCTCTCTTTCTTTCAGAACCCTATCAGTCGCTCTTTTATTGTCTAGTCGCACTCAAAGCAAGCGAATGTCGTCTCTGGAGCCTCCTCCGCGCTCTCCATCTTCAGAGCAGCTTTATGAGGAGGCGAGAGATGAATATACAGGTTGATTGTTTCTGAAACGCTCCTCTACCTCCCTGTAGTTTTCTTCCTAACATGGCAGTTTTTTCTTCCTCCAGTTGATGTGACGTTCCTTCGCCTGGATCCTCGGCGGCTCGGACGGGATCTCCGTGTAACACGTGACCGTTGTATAATGCGGCGAAAGGAAGGAGTCTCCAGTCTCAGTGTTATAGCTGTAACGTTTTTTTTTTGTTTGTGTTTGTTTGTTTTTTTGCGTTTCTTTTATTTTCTGTTCTTTTTTGTTTGTGTGACTCCAAGTCGGTGAGGGGGTGGGGTGTTTATAGCTGCTATGAGTGAGATTAAATGTAATCATATGAGAGGCAGCGGTGTTCATTTTACCACACAGATGTTGATTTTTCCCCCCCTATAGCAGCATGTTTTAATTAAAATGGCCTTTTTTTTAATATTTATCCAGCGTTCTGATTGGTTCTGATTATATTCCCGCCCATGATGGTGTTGTATTTCTCTCCTGCTGCTTGGTGACAGATGATGCAGCTAATTTTTTTTAGCTATTTCCCCTTTTATGCTACAGGAAAAAAAAAAAGGTGATGTCGGGTTTGTTAGCTGGAGCTTGAACAGGAACAGAGAGCGAGTTCGAGGGAAACTCGGACAGACAGAAGCCTCGACTCGAGTCGTTAAGCCGTGCTAAACCTCGCCGAAGGGGGAGAGAGGACCTCGGCTTAGGAGTCATGGCAACAGCGCTGCCAGAAAACAGCCGAGTGTGAGTGTGTGTGAGTGTGTGTGTGTGTGTGTGTGTGTGTGTGTGTGTGTGTGTGTGTGTATACAGTGGCTACACTGAAATCTAGACCCTGCATAGGGAAGAAACTTAAGTTAGATTGAGTGAAACACTGTGAAGTCGATACAGAAGTCAACACCATCGTTTAATCACATCGAAGATATTTCTAACGCATTAAAAATGCATTTGTAAGCGTTTAAATAAAAGAAAGTATCTAAAAAGGCATTTAGACGCATTAAAAATACATTACAGACAAAACGTTCAAATATTGTCATGTTTTCTGTTTATTACTGAGACACTCGACCTCAAACACACACACACACACACACACACACACACACACACACACACACACACACACACACACACACACACACACATCTGTGAGGCAGACGCATGGTAGATTAGATTGATGGTATTTACACTGAACCAGCCGCTCAACACACACACACACACACACACACCACTCACACACAACACAACACACACACACACACACACACACACACACACACACACAACACAACACTCACACAACACAACACTCACACAACACTCACACACACAACACTCACACACACAACACTCACACACACCACAACACTAGCACACACACCACAACACTACACACCACACAACACAACACTACACCACACACACAACACTCTACAACACCAAACCACACACACCAAACAACACAACACACCACACAACACACACCCCAACACAACCCCACACCACAACCACCACACACAACACACACACACCACCAACACCACCCACCACACACACACACCACTAAAACACACACCCACCACACAACTAAAAACACAAAACACCAACACCCCACAAACCACACCAAACTACCACACACACAAACCCACACCACTAACACAACAAATCACACAACCAAACACACTAAAAACAACACACAAACACCACACACATAACACACCACACATCACTAACACACCACGCCACTAAAACACACACACACACACACTCCACTAACACACACACTCACACACCCCACACCACTAACACACACACCCCACACCACTAAAACACACACGCACGCACACACACACACACACACACACACACAACACTAACACACCCACACCACACATCACTAACACACCACACCACTAAAACACACACCACACCACTAACACAGATGCCACTAACACGCACACATACAACCACTAACACACACTCAACCCTAATACACACACAACACTAACACACACACAACACACTCAAACCTAACACACACACAACACAAACACAAGGCCAAGACCAGAAAACAACCTGCATTGTGGGAACCTTCTCTACACAAAAATCCAACAAAATCATTTGTACCGAGCGACGGATTCGTGTTCTGCTTTAATATCTACACTCGAGAAAGACATCCAAACACACAACTATTTATCTGACAAACGTGGTGAAGGAGAGTTAAACAAATGTAGTATTTCTGTAAAGTGTGGAGTAAATTTACATCCTGTACATTGTGGAAAATGTTCATTTAGTACATTTAGTTTTTTTGTTTCTTTCTTTTCCCCCAGAACAGATTTCTGTCTTTTACGGTCAGGAAAAAAAAAAGTGAGGACCGAATGTGTAAAGCAACAAAATGACAAACTGACGATCTGAAACATTTCCAGTCCAGTGAAATGGACCCAGGGACGTCGTACGTTTGTGAAACTTCTGTTAGGAAATAAAGGAAAATGCCAGAAAGGGGAATTTAATACAGCTGTCACTCCGATCGTCACTCCTTCTTTTCCCGCCTCGGAGAAACCTGAGCCGAGCGTCGTGGAGCTGTCAGGTCTTATTACATCCACATGTTCGTCACCGAAGGCGACACAGCCGTGTGTTAGACAAGCAGCTCGCTGGACGTCGTGTAGCTACCTGCTGAAATGTAGCGCGTGAAGGGAAACGTGAGCGGGAGGATAAACAAAAACAAATAAAACCGTTGATCAAAAATATCGCAGTCTAGCTTACAAGCCTAGCCTTGAATTATAACATATATAGCACTGAGTCGAGATTAAAATAAAATAAAATAAAAATAAAAACTGGGAACTATGACAAAGGTATAATTTTGTAGAATAATAATTTTATGATATAAACTGCAAATATTTAGCAAATAAAAAAAAACTGTTTATTTTTTATTTGCTAAATATATTTAACCTTTTGACAATCTTAGGCTTGAATTCTGAAGTCTTATTATGTTGCTGTAACGGTGTTAAGTGTTGTTAAGTTGTTACTATAGAAACGTGTAGTGTCTGAGCCCCCGCTGTTCCGTATTCGGATCGGATCAGACGTGACTCATTAGGCGAGTCTCAGGGAGGTCCTGATCAGACCCTGGTGCTGCTCGCTCTTAATCACCTTCTCAAAATGGCTGCACCATCTGCTGCTAATAAGTGGTGGGAGTCGGTGGCACGGCCCTCTGTGTCCGGGGGCGTCGGAGAGCGACGAGGCACCGGGGCACAGCCTCGACTCCGGAGGAAACGCAAAAGTCATCTGTCGCTCGTTCGTGGCGGCTGGCGGTGACCGGGTTTGTGATGATCCAGACCTAATGGGGCTGTGAGCTTATCGTGTTGATAAGAATTCTAAATAAAACCCGAATGAAACTGAAATCACGTCAATATTCAGGCAGCGGGGGTCGTGGGGTTCAGACTCGGCATCAAGCGCTATTCTACCTGCGTAACCCTCTATAATGACTTATTAGACTTATTCCGCTGCTCGTATCTCGTCGTGTTCGCGCCGATGTGCACAATGGGACATGAAGGTACAGACGCTCCTGCTCCAGTCCACAGTTTCCATGTTTCCGTCTTGAGTGTGATGTAACGAAGGTAAAAGTCGCGTATGTCTTTTTATTGCCGTGTTTCAGGGAAGGTCCTGGTCTATTTTTCCTACGGCGAAGCTGCATGTTATAATTACACACGCTCACTAATTGTGACCTTCACCAAAGCCCAGGCTGAAGCCTTCAATCCTGTAGTCCATCATCATGAGGAGTCTGGGTGGAGTCGGGTGGGGTTGGTTAGAAAAACAAGACGATGACCAACTTCCACCGACATTCTGGAGAAAAAGATTAGTATTTATTTAAGGCGGTACGTCGGAGATCAGAGCGGCGGATTATTTCGGGGTTGGAGCTCCGAGGAGATCGGCTTTGTTTAAATAATCTGACCTCACTGCTGTCTTTGTTTTTTTTTTTTTTTACTCTCGCAGTTCGGCTGCTTTCGGCTTCACCTTGTTTTGTTTTATCGAGCGAACGAGCGCACGCGTGAGTTACCGGTCAACAATATCAATATTTAATTACAGAAGCTTGATTAAAACACGACGTCGTTGAAATTCCCTCGGATTCGGAAACGTAGAGACGTCTGGACAAGTCCGACAGCAGGGACAGGACACGCACGCGAGTGCACCAGACGGCTTTATAATACCGTAAACGAGTGTTGTTTGGTCTCTGCGTTGTGATTGGTCAGATGGAGGTGATTAGTTTAGCAGGGGCTTTGAAACAAATCGCAGGTTTAAAAGCTTAACGTTTCTATAGTAACAGCATAAGACCTGTCCGTGAGATGACGCGTGCACGGAGTCTCCGGCGTCCGAGGGTTCAGACGTCTTCCAGACGGATTTTTATTGCATACGGAGCTTTAGAAAGTTAACACGGTTCTCGCTTCACCGTGACAACAGGATTACTAATGAGAGGAAAGGGGCGGGGCTTCTAGAGAACATCTAGAACCTGTCAATCGTTCTGAAGCCTTCTGAGGAAAAATAAAAACGGCAGATGAGCCGACGGACACGGGCGATAACTCCAGTACACCTACGCAAAATGTGTGTGTGTGTGTGTGTGTGTGTGTGTGTAGTGAACATGAACTCTGAGTGCACATGGAATTTGGTGTACGCAATTTCCCCAGCACGCTAATGATGTGTGTGTGTGCGCCTGGGAGGTGTGTGTGTGTAGGTTCAGAGAAGTCAAGAGCTGGGCCAGACCAAAGCCTTAGGCATTAAAAACACACACACACACACACACACACATACACACACACACACACACACACACACACAAGCCCAGAGTAACTAAGCAACACAGGCAGAAATGTCTAAAAATACAAGGCATGTTTAAGGTTGGTGGTGAAACGTCTTCACACCACAACTGATCATCATCATCATCATCAACATCATCTTCATCATCATCATCATCATCCCCAAATAAAACTGATTGTGTGCTCGATCTCGAGCGGTAACTAGAAACGGATCAAACGTAGGAAGCTTCATTCTTCAGTAAACAATATTTGCCTTCCTTGTTGAGTTAGAAGAGGAAGGAAACGCACGAGGATGTGCTGTTATGGGAAATCGGCGACTCCGGTAACCATGGCAACCCTGCTTCAGCTTCCTGACTCTGATTAACTTCCTGCAAGAGTGCGACACGGACAGGATTATTCCGTACAGGCGGAGTATGGCCGCTGTGACGCTGTACTGACTGTGTGTGTGTGTGTGTGTGTGTGTGTGTGTGTGTGTGTGTGTGTGTGTGTGTGTGTGTGTGTCAGTACAGAGTTAAGTGTGTAAAGCAGAAGCAGATAAGAGTGAACAGATTAACAGCAGCAGAGCTTTAGTTTTGGCCCTAAGAGCAAATCTAGATCAGCATCTAGAACCGTGATAATCTGTGCTTTGACTCAGTGCCCTGACACACACACACACACACACACACACACACACACACACACACAGTCTTAGAAACGACAGTTTTTGGACAAAGGAAGACAAGGATGAAGGACAGGTTAAAGAAGGAAGAAAGGAGATGGAGGAAAGGAGGAAGAAAAAAGAAAGGTAGTAAACGAGTTAAAGACGGAGTGAAGCCGGTGTGAAGGAGAGGAAAAGAACAACAGTACACATGAACACAGGACAAAATGTAGAGAGGTGAAAGAGAGGTAGGGAAAAAAAAAGGAAAGAATCTTGTTAGGGTGGCAGAGAGAAGGAAGAATGGAAGGAAGATAATTAGGTAGTGAAGCAGGTGTGTGGGAAGGAAGGAGGGAAGGAAGGAGGAGATGGAAACAGACAGAGAAGAGAAGGAAAGGAAGGAGGAAAAAAAGGAAGGAAGGAACTAGGTTAGTGATGTGGAGCAAAGACAGGAAAGAAGGAAGAGGGGATGAAAAGACATGGAATTGGGAGGGAGGGAGGGAAATAAGGGTAGAAAATGGTGTAGGGGAAAAAAAAGGAGAAGAGAGGTGAAGTGAAACTAGAGGAAAATAAGGAAGTAGAGAGAGAAAGAGAGTGATAAATAATACAAAGGAACAAATACGTTAGATAGATGAGAAGAGGACAAGCAGAAGGAGTGTGTTGCAGAGGTTAAGCTGGGGCAGTTATTGGGGTGTCATTAGGGTGTTGGAGGCAGTTGTGAGGCACCGACTCACCCGTGACGGGTCGTACTCCTGCACTCGGTGTCCTGCTCCTGACTCGGCGTACGATGGAGAAGGTTTCAGATGCTGCAGCTGACTCCGGATCTGCTGCAGACGAGCTTCATTACTGCACACAGGACACACACAACAGGTAAGAGTGTGTGTGTGTGTGTGTGTGTGTGTGTGTGTGTGTGTGTGTGTGTGTGTGTGAACATCCTAAGTGATGAATAATACAGCGCTGAATTCTGATTGGTCAGGTGGTGTGAAATTATGGTGAATATTAATGCACTCGTTTCCATAGTAACAGCTCATTCGCAGTGGACAGACAGACTTTTAGAAACCGTGTGTGTGTGTGTGTGTGTGTGTGTGTGTGTGTGTGTGTGTGTGTGTGTGTGTGTGTGCGCGCGTGTGTTTCCAGGAAGGAGTCTCCAGTGTCAGTGGTGTGGAACAGTCTGAGGCTCGAGCTGTGAGAAGGCGAAGAGAATTAAGTGCCGTTGTGGGGAAACATATATCAGTCCCACACACATTTGTACACGTGTTCACTCAGTGGCGTGTCGGAGCGGAACGTGCCGGAGCGGAACGTGCCAGAGCGGAACGTGCCGGAGCAGAACGTGCCGGAGCAGAACGTGCCGGAGCAGAACGTGCCGGAGCAGAACGTGCCGGAGCAGAACCCGGGCCTCGGAGTCCATTAACCGCTCACACACACAACACGGTTCCAGCTGCTGTGTTGATGACGAGCGCAAATGTGAAACACCATCAATGTTTAATTAACCTCCTGCTGAGCTCACGGCCTCCTGCATGTATCACACTCATATCAGACTCGTACTTACTCTGTGTGTGTGTGTGTGTGTGTGTGTGTGTGTGTGTGTGTGTGTGTGTGTGTGTCTGTGTGCACATACACAGACACACACACACACACACACACACAGACACACACACACGCGCACACACACACAGACACACACACAGATACACACAGACACACACAGACACACACAGACACACACAGACACACACACACACACACACACACACAGACACACACACACAGGTGAGTTGCTCTGTCATCACTTGTTAATACACTAAGAGACTTTATAATGTGACTTAAGGTGAGACAGATCATCTTTCCTTCTATCTGAGACGTGACTCTGCAGACAGGATCTGATCGTTTAGCTTTAAATGGGAAGTCAAATCTTCTCTTGGATTCTTATACGGCTCCCGATGCTCTGTTCAGCGCACACACACACACACACACACACACACACACACACACACACACACACACACACACACACACACACACACAGATTTTATCATGCTTTCAGATAAGTACATCTTTTGTCAGCAAGCCCTTCTCTCCCCTCCTCCACCCCTCTATCTCTCTCCATCCCTCCATCCCAGGTAACGTAATCAGACAAACAGCCGGACGTTTCTTCTGATAAATCCCTAATCTAACGTGACGAGCTCCTCCAAGCCTGGCTGTCACCGGACGGTTAATAAACACGTCCAGGGTTTAATTACGCAGCCGCTTCGGAGTGAAAGATCCACAGAATCCACACACACTCGGTGCTACTGATCCCTTCATTCATTCATTCATCTTCTACCGCTTATCCGAACTTCTCGGGTCACGGGGAGCCTGTGCCTATCTCAGGCATCATCGGGCATCGAGGCAGGATACACCCTGGACGGAGTGCCAACCCATCACAGGGCACACACACTCTCATTCACTCACACACACACACACTACGGACAATTTCCCAGAGATGCCAATCAACCTACCATGCATGTCTTTGGACCGGGGGAGGAAACCAGAGTACCCGGAGGAAACCCCCGAGGCACGGGGAGAACATGCAAACTCCACACACACAAGGTGGAGGTGGGAATCGAACCCCCGACCCTGGAGGTGTGAGGCGAACGTGCTAACCGCTAAGCCACCGTGCCCCCCTTCACCTGCTCCATTTAACACATAATAAAACAATGGAGTAAACAGTAAAAGTCCTTCATGAAGACCGGCTTATAGAACTGAACACGAGGCGAATCCACATCTAGACGGATTTTTTAACGCCACAAGTTCAAACCATCAGCTGAACCTCGTTTCCTACTTGGACCAACTTACACAGATCCATCAACATCGAGAGAACCTTCAGCAAACAAAAGGAACGAACAACATCTACAGCAGCTTCACCGATCCACGCTGGCAGAAGATCGAACCGAACGAAATGGGAGAAAAGCCAAGAGAAGCTGCAGCTAGGAATTCTAATGGGCTGGAGTGAAGAACACGAGGTCCATTAGACTGATTAACAGAACCGTGAGCTTCTGACTTACACCAGGGGGGGGGGGCAGAGAGACACACAGAGACATACAAAGGACATACAAAGGGAGAGAGAGAGAGGGAGAGAGAGACAGAGAGAGAGAGGAGAGAGAGAGACAGAGAGACAGACAAAGAGAGAGAGAGAGAGGGAGAGAGAGAGGGAGGAGAGAGAGAGAAAGAAAGAGAGAAAGAGAGAGAGTGTGAGGAGAGAGAGAAAGAAAGAGAGAGAGAGAAAGAAAGAGAAAGAGAGAGAGAAAGAAAGAAAGAAAGAGAGAGAGAGAGAGAGAGAGAGAGAGAGAGAGAGAGAGAGAAACAGAGATAGACAAAGACAAACAGAGAGAAAGAGTGAGACACAGATTTTGAGAAATAAACAGAAAAAGAGACAGAAGGTGAAACAGTGCTGGAAGAGAACAAAAGGAATAAATGGCATTTACACCACATAGAAAAGAAAGAGAGAAAAGATAAACAGATAGAAGAGAAAGATTAAGAGATGGCCAGGTGCAGACAAATTAGTGAGAGAAAAAGATGAGGGGGAGAGGGGGAGAGGGGGAAGACAGGGACAGATAGAGAGAGAAATGGGGGGGGGTTAAAGGAAGGAGGCAGTAATTAAGCTTCATGGTAAAGAAGATGAGACAGCAGGAGAGAGCGAGAGGGCGAGAGAGAGAGAGGGAGAGAGAGAGAGGGAGAGAGAGGGAGAGAGAGAGAAGGAGAGAGAGGGGGAGAGAGAGAGGGAGAGCGGGAGAGAGAGGGAGAGCGGGAGAGAGGGGGAGAGAGAGAGAGGGAGAGAGAGGGAGAGTGAGAGAGAGAATGTTACTTTGTGGTTAATTGACCATATCCTACTATCTCTCTCTTACACACACACACACACACACACACACACACACACAGACACACACACACAGACACACGCACACACAGACACACACACACACACACACACACACACACACACACACACACACACACACACACACACACACACACACAGAAGCCATTTCCCCAAATGTGTTGATTTACAGAAAATACAAAGTGAAGTTAAACTCTAATGGTGTGTTTATAGCCAATTGGTTACATCAGGG
>NC_062535.1:2452581-2465081 GCF_022655615.1 Tachysurus fulvidraco
TTACTTTCTCACGTGATGTACGAGTGCTGCGTTTACTTTCGCACGTGATGTACGAGTGCTGCCTTTACTTTCTCACGTGATGTACGAGTGCTGCGTTTACTTTCACACGCGATGTACGAGTGCTGCGTTTACTTTCGCACGTGATGTACGAGTGCTGCGTTTACTTTCGCACGTGATGTACGAGTGCTGCGTTTACTTTCACACGTGATGTACGAGTGCTGCGTTTACTTTCACACGTGATGTACGAGTGCTGCGTTTACTTTCACACGCGATGTACGAGTGCAGCGTTTACTTTCACACGTGATGTACGAGTGCTGCGTTTACTTTCACACGCGATGTACGAGTGCTGCGTTTACTTTCGCACGTGATGTACGAGTGCTGCGTTTACTTTCGCACGTGATGTACGAGTGCTGCGTTTACTTTCACACGTGATGTACGAGTGCTGCGTTTACTTTCACACGCGATGTACGAGTGCTGCGTTTACTTTCACACGCGATGTACGAGTGCAGTGTTTACTTTCGTACGTGATGTACAAGTGCTGCGTTTACTTTCGCACACGATGTACGAGTGCTGCGTATGTATATGCTGCGTTCTCTCATCTCTCTCTCCCTGTCTTTTTCTCTCCCTCCATCTCTCTCTCTCTCTCTCCCTTCTCCCTCTCTCCCAGTCTGTTTCTCTCCTTCCCTCTCTCTCCCTGTCTCTGTCTCTCCTGCTCCCTCTCACCTCTCTCTCCCTGTCTCCTTCTCTCCCTTCTCCCTTCTCTCCCCCGCCCCCCCTCTCCCTCACACTGGAGACTCCTTCTATAAAACATATCCACGCTCTCATATTTCTCACTGAAGCTGTGATTTGTTCTGCTTCAGGCCACTACACAGGATCACACTTCGTTTAAACTCTGGATCCATTTAGATAGTTTAGTTTAGTTTAGATCCCACCACCACCACCACCACCACCACCACCACCACCACCACCACCACCACCACGCTTCATGGTTCAGTGATGTTTCCCACCTTTTTTGGGCATTTTTTGTGATAGCTTGAGCTTTGACATGATGTGAATATTTTATTTCAGAAATGTTCTTTTCTTTATTCGCTACAAAAAAAAAAAAAATCATCCTATGTTTTTCCCAGAACATCTTAGGTTTTCAGAATTTAGCCACATCACTGATAGGACGATTGTACCTGAATCATTAAGTGTGATGTTTTAACTCGGGGTGACAAATGTCCCGGTGACACAAATGTCCTCTCAGACCCCAGTTTGAATCGAAGAAATGAAACCCAGAACATTGTGAAATCCTTCTTAATATAATGAAGGTATGAGTACAGCCTCGCTTAAAATAAACCTGTCACGTGTTAAACCGGTGCTAAGCAGTGTTTGGACAAGATGTAGTTTTAATATAGAAAGAAAAAAAAAATAATAAAAAAATTCCACCATTTTAAGTCCACTTCCTCTTTCCTATGATGCAACAGTCGAGGACACGGTGCAACTATCTGAAGCTCATTAAATCCTCCAAAAGTTTGCTGCAACAGTTTGGATAATTATTTATTTATTTATTTATTTATTTATTTTTTAATAAAATGACTGGCAAGTTGCTACTTCTTTTAAAGCGTTTAAAAAAATAAATAAATAAATAAAAAAATAAGTGCGTCGCCGTCGACTAAGTGTCAGACGTAAAGCTCAGATGAAGCGTCGTCCCCGGAAAACACACACAGGACACACTGACTGCTGTGACCAATTAGGTGAGCCGACCTCATACATATTTATGATCGCTCATGTCTCGAATCGGAATAATCTGAATATGCGTTTTAAAAAAAAAAAAAAAAGAATAAAACCACAGCACTTGATTGACAGAACACGTCCACGCAAATATACAAGAAAATCATCAGCGTACTGAGGGGGGAAGTGGAAAAATACGCTTTAATAATGGGTCTTGGCTAAGCTTTAGCGTGATAGCATTAACGCTTTTATAATTTCATGCTCAAATGGGGGGAAAATAAATAAATAAATAAATCCTGAGGAGATATGAAGCGAGGGCCTGTAAACAGACTGTATTTACATGCAAAACACCAGAACGGGGCTGCTTTGACTTCGGCGCTTCTAATTTAAGAACATAATGTGTACACACTGGTCTCTTTTTCTGGCCATAGCACGAATGTGAACTCCATTTGTCGCACATTATAAGCGTGAAAACCACCAGTGTCCATTCTTTACGGATAAATCACGCACGTCCGTTCGTTTTAACGCAAAATAAAACTACACGTGAATCGGGAAAAGATAAGAATGATCCGTAAAAAAGGAATTAAAATAAATGATGGTGTAGAACTCAAAGGTGAAAAAGAAATCATGTTTAAAAAAAAAACAAATGTGAAAGTAAACGAGTCGTATAAGTGAATTGCGGGACAGAGAATTGGAAAAAAGAACAAAATTCAGCGTGATAATAAATTGTGAAAATATACGATTTAATTTAATAAATTAATACAATTTAAACGCACGAGTGAAAGTAACTGTGTAAAAAAATAAATAAATAAATTCAGGTAAAACCAATAAATTGTGTAAAAGTAAACGAATACATTTCTGAATTTACGACTCGTGATGATTCAGGAGACTTTTCCCGTGAAGGCTGCGGGATTTAAAAGTAAAATATACGGGTTTGTACACGTTGGGGATATATAACCACTCACACAGGGCTGCTGCTAATCCGCCAGTTATTAGTGTTTTTATGAGCTGTGTAGCACTGAATTACTGACGAGTCCCGCTGTTCATGTCTCTCTGTGGAGAGCTAACACCGATAACAAGAACATCTTAGCAGCCGGAAAAGAAACAAAGCATTTTACCACAAAAACCTCCAGCACACGTGGGTGGAAATCTACAACTGCTCTAAAGTTACAGGGAATCATGTGGAACTGTATTTTAGTTACAGGGAATCATTTGGAACTGCTTTTATATTACAGGGAATCATTTGGAACTACATTTTAGTTACAGGGAATCATTTGGAACTGGATTTTATGTTACAGGGAATCATTTGGAACTACATTTTAGTTACAGGGAATCATTTGGAACTGCTTTTATATTACAGGGAATCATTTGGAACTACATTTTAGTTACAGGGAATCATTTGGAACTGCTTTTATATTACAGGGAATCATTTGGAACTACATTTTAGTTACAGGGAATCATTTGGAACTGGATTTTATGTTACAGGGAATCATTTGGAACTGCATTTGGGTTATAGGGAATCATTTGGAACTGCATTTGGGTTATAGGGAATCATTTGGAACTGCTTTTATATTACAGGGAATCATTTGGAACTGCATTTTCGTCACAGGGAATCATTTGGAACCGAATTTTTGTTACAGGGAATCGTTTGGAAGGGCATTTTAGTCATAGGGAATCATTTGGAACTGCATTTGTGTCACAGGGAATCGTTTAGAACTGCATTTTATGTTACAGGGAATCATTTGGAAGGGCATTTTAGTTATAGGGAATCATTTGGAACTGCATTTGTGTCACAGGGAATCGTTTAGAACTGCATTTTATGTTACAGGGAATCATTTGGAAGGGCATTTTAGTTATAGGGAATCATTTGGAACTGCATTTGTGTCACAGGGAATCGTTTAGAACTGCATTTTATGTTACAGGGAATCATTTGGAAGGGCATTTTAGTTATAGGGAATCATTTGGAACTGCATTTGTGTCACAGGGAATCGTTTAGAACTGCATTTTAGTTACAGGGAATCATTTAGAACTGCATTTTAGTTACAGGGAATCATTTAGAACTGCATTTTAGTTATAGGGAATCATTTAGAACTGCATTTTAGTTACAGGGAATCATTTAGAACTGCATTTTAGTTATAGGGAATCATTTAGAACTGCATTTTAGTTACAGGGAATCATTTAGAACTGCATTTTAGTTACAGGGAATCATTTAGAACTGCATTTTAGTTACAGGGAATCATTTAGAACTGCATTTTAGTTACAGGGAATCATTTAGAACTGCATTTTAGTTATAGGGAATCATTTGGAACTGCATTTATGTTACAGGGAATCATTTGGAACTGCTTTTATGTCACAGGGAATCATTTGGAACTGTATTTTAGTTACAGGGAATCATTTGGAACTGCTTTTATGTCACAGGGAATCATTTGGAACTGTATTTTAGCTACAGAGAATCATTTGGAACTGCTTTTATGTTACAGGGAATCAATCAAAGCTGCTGCAAAGGGAAATCAGAAACAAGGAAATAAGAACTAACAGTAACATTTACTGTAATAGTGTCTAATTTCTTGAAAAGTTTACAGTAAATAATTTACAGTGCCCTGCCTGAAAGTTGGCCGAAATAATGAAATAATGCTAACTCACAGGAAGAAGAGTGAAATTAAAGTATCACCATTTCAGCACATCACAGATTACTGTCACAGGCTGCAGTCTGCACGTAAACAAGCTTTCTAATCGACACCACCATGCCTGAGTAGGAGCGGAACGGCTGCTAACAGGCTTGAGGTCAAGTTGGAATTGGCTTTCCTCCTCGCTGTGATGTAGAGAGACGCTGAGATGGAAGGATTTGGGCTTTTCTTTATGTACTTTGAGAGGTGTTCAGTGTATTGATGTGTTTCACTGGCTCGAGTGGAAAATGCTTGAATCTGATATTATTATAACCTCTTTTGGAAAAATCTGCACTTTCAGGCCACCGTTGTTGGTGCTGCTTGATATTTGAGACTAAATTTGAGTTTTACAAGCTCTAGAAGCACATGGTTTGCTAGCTCGCTGCGACCGCCTAGCGTGAAGCTTATTACTTCCTGTAGTAAACTGTCAATAGGAGTCATTTTTATCCTAATATAAAGTGTGAAATTATTAATTATTATTTTTTTTCCCCCCAATTGTTACTTTCATTCATTTACTACCGCTTATCCGAACTTCTCTGGTCACGGGGAGCCTGTGTCTATCTCAGGCGTCAACAGGCATCGAGGCAGGATACACCCTGGACGGAGTGCCAACCCATCACAGGGCACACACACACTCTCATTCACTCACACACTCACACACTACGGACAATTTTCCAGAGATGCCAATCAACCTACCATGCATGTCTTTGGACCGGGGGAGGAAACCGGAGTACCCGGAGGAAACCCCCCGAGGCACGGGGAGAACATGCAAACTCCACACACACAAGGCGGAGGTGGGAATCGAACCCCCAACCCTGGACGTGTGAGGTGAACGTGCTAACCACTAAGCCACCGTGCCCCCCCGATTGTTACTTTTGTTCATAAAAGAATTTGTGTTTTATCGACTGAAAAGCAGTCTCTAATTTTCACAAACTGTGAATTTTCTTCAAAAGGTTCTACTTCTGACGGCCTGTAAACAAATATTTGGTGCACTCGTTTAAAGAGGAAGAAGCTAAATGATCACTTCCAGTTTGTTGTGCTACATCATTACCCAGCGTCTCTCACAGGGCCACAATTTGGGTCTCATATGCTTTTAATTTGACCTCTTTTACTTTTTCACCCCCCCCAACCCAGGAAGGAAAACTATGAATACAAATAGCAGTATAAACATCTTCATAAAAGATAACCAAATTACAGGTCAGTGAGTTACAGTAACAAGTAAATCAGTCAAAATACAAGCCGCGCGTTGCTAGTCCTGTGGACGCCACACATCTTTGCATGCCTTTAATTACTGCAGTTCAGTAATTACCACTGGGCCTCAGCATGCAGCTGCGCCAAGGGGCCCTCACTAATCTTAGCCAAGCGCTGCTCCGCATAGCTTCTGCCCCGAGTTCAACAGCAAGGCTAGTTCATTCAAATTTTCCTGAAAACGATGTCAAATCGCCACGTCCTTTAAACCAGAATTCGTTTATAATTGATTTCAGATTTTCTGGAACACTCAGGGGTAAGGTGAAGTGGTACAGAGAAAATGATGAGAAAAAAAAAACCTTAAACTGCACAGGAGAAAGAAGACATTAGCTACTGTGGCCCACATGATTATATGAACTTTTAACTCTTTGGAGGTTTTAAGGGTTTAAAAAAAAAAAAAAAAGAACATTGCTGCAGCTAACCATCGCCATTCATCAGATTGCTGCCACCAAGTTAGGAGCACATAATTGAACAGAATGTCCTTGTATTCTGTAGCATTACATTTTCCCTTCACTGACCTTCCATTAGAAGCTTAAACTCTGCTCCAACATGACAATGCCCCTGTGCACAAAGCTCGAGCTTCATGAAGGAGATTAAGATTGGAGTTCACCTCACTTCACTCTTAAAGGGGGGCACGGTGGCTTAGTGGTTAGAATGTTCACCTCACACCTCCAGGGTTGGGGGTTCGATTCCCGCCTCCGCCTTGTGTGTGTGGAGTTTGCATGTTCTCCCCGTGCCTTGGGGGTTTCCTCCGGGTACTCCGGTTTCCTCCCCCGGTCCAAAGACATGCATGGTAGGTTGATTGGCATCTCTGGAAAATTGTCCGTAGTGTGCGAGTGTGTGAGTGAATGAGAGTGTGTGTGTGCCCTGTGATGGGTTGGCACTCCGTCCAGGGTGTATCCTGCCTCGATGCCCGATGACGCCTGAGATAGGCACAGGCTCCCCGTGACCCGAGAAGTTCGGATAAGTGGTAGAAGATGAATGAATGAATTTCACTTCACTCTTTGGGATGAACTGAAGCTGGAGTCTCCAAAAAATCCCAAAACAACAATTATTTATTTATTTTTTTTTGCTTCTACACTCCAACATTTAGTGAAAAGACTTCCCAGAGTAGTGCATCTTGAATACGAGTCAACTTATTTCTATGAAGATCTGTGAGATCTATGAAGCAACAATCTTCAACAGTCAGGACAATCATGACACACTGGTCCAGTTTCTTCATGTGAACATGATAAGATTTTGCAGTGAATAAGCTGGACCGGTTCCTGGTGGGCTGTTTTATATCTGAAAAGCTTCTCTTACTCAGTGATAAATAATCAAAGCATGCTTGTGAGAGTTTTTATGGCCAGTCCTTATCAAGAAGATAAGCATGCTGATGGTACATCAGATCCACTGAATGACTGTTGTGGATAAATGAGTGAGGTGAACACAATGCCACGGTCTGTGTTTGGATTGGGATTTAAACTCAACATGGCCATGTCCTTTTCAGGACGCTTCACATTTCTGGGAAAAGTTCTGCAACCAGACTTGGTTTATTTATACATGAAGTATATGACAGGTTTTCCTTCGCTGCCAAGAATTTTAGCTCGCATTAAAAACAACAAAAGCAATCTTTCCCAACATGAAGTTTCTGCTTTTTTTTTTTTCCGAACTTTTAGTTTAAACATAGCTACACATTATTACAAACATCTTAATGAAAGCTACGCAAAGGATTCTCCGCCCATCGCCAGATGTTCCTAGAATTTGCTTGGAAACGTGTTGAAATATGGATAACAATCTTAACTAAATCTTAACAGATTGTTATCCGCAGGAGGAAATATGGGCCTGGTGAAATCATTTCTACAAACAAATCTGTGCATGAAGGAAACATTTCGAGATTTATGATGTCTGATGTATGAAGTGAAGCAACAGAATTGAACTGAGGTTTACCTCAAGAGTCCAAAACCCTTCTTCTTAGTCTTCTTATCTGGGTCATCGGCATCATCTTTCTTCTTGGTCTTGGTCTTCTTGTCCTTCTTCTTTTTGGTCTTCTTTTTGTCTTTACCTCCATCCTCCAGTTCTTGGCGTGAGGAACTGCTGGCAGGTGTGTCCCTGTCCGAGCTGTCCTCAGAGTAATCTAAACACATATAAACACCTAGTAAAGAGCTGGATTCGTGCCAAATCATAAAAAAAACGTTGGTCATCAGCTATTAATTGATCTTATAACACATAATGCAACACGTAGCTAATGCAGTGTCCAGTGACGACCAACCTGACCGTGAGCAATGCTACAATGCTCATCTGAAACCCACCAACAGGAGGACGAAACAGGATGACCACAAACTACACAGCTACGTACAGTTACAGTAGTGTGGACGTCATGCTAATTGACTGAACGAACCTCCACGTGAATACTCGCTCACTTTAAAGCAGTGGTCACCGTTACCAGTCCGTGGACCAAATGGTACCGGGCCACCCAAGGAACATTAAATTATTTCCATTTTATTTACTGTGGTGTATTTCTCTCGGGTTTGTGCGACTTTCCATGGACGAGAGGTTAACCGGGAGCTGAGAGACGTCACCTAAAGCCGCACCGATACCGCGCATGCGCAAAATATCATGATATCGGGCTGGGTTTAGGTGACGTCTGGAGCTGAGCGGCTGCAATCGGCAGTGGTGTTGTAGCTTTGGTGGAGAGAGGAGGTGTGTATCGCTCTTCTCTCTTCTCTCATGTTTAACAGTGCTTGGTGTACGTGTATATTGTGTTTGCTCAAATTTAACCCACAAATTAGCAAAAATGAGCACGAAACAGACGTCGTTAGAAAGTTAGAAACTCTGCCGGTGTTCTGGATTAAAGTCATGGCGGAATACCCTGAGATTGTCACCACAGCACTTACATCCCTATCGACATTTCCGACATGCTATCTGTGTGAAGCGGGGATTTCTGCAGTGACGTCAACCAAAACAAAACAACGAGATAAACTGGATGATCAAACATTGACCGGTCCGCGGCGAAAAAAAGGTTGGGGACCACTGCTTTAAAGGATAGGCTGCATTTAGCCAAACGTTTAGGAACAGACCTGAACTGTGCCTGTTAATGACCTAAACTAAGCTGTCATTTTCGGTGTATAATCTGACACGGAAAACAGCCGTTATTGATCACAGTTTATTGGTCTCTTGTAATCTTTGACAAGACACAATCTTAAACGAACATGGAAAAACACTCTTAGGTAAAGAATTTAGACACGACAGATCAATCTTCAGGTTTACATAATAATGTGAAAGCCTCCACCTCCTGTCTAAGAAAGGGGTAAGGTGATTAGTTTGGTATGCGCCGATGCTAACCGTAACCAAATGTCTGACACAACTGGTACATACTTATTGAAATCCATAGTGGTTAATATTCAACACACAGACACTTTTCATTAATAGGTTATTACTAATTGAATATTTCACTCCTTTTAAAAACGCGAGCATAAACAAAACCATTTGCCCGTGTCACCATTTTGCTATGATTTATGACTCCTTTGACAAACTGCTTTTTTTTCCTGAACTGGAAATTCATTAAGTATTAAAGCCATTCATCATGAAAAATTGTTTTGAATCTAAAAGCAGAACCACACTGAAATGTACAACTGAAATGAGTCTTTAAATCATTAAGCTTTAATAAACGAAGGCTCCCTACGTCAGGGTTAAAACTGATCACAAATCAATCATGTAGGGGGTTTTATTAGCACGTGGCCTTGCTCGCTAGGCAATACAGCTACATATATGCAACACATGTCTGGCTTGAGTAAGTATTTGCAACAACGTAAATGGACCTATCGTCATAGCGATGGGGCAAATACTTTTTACATTTTGTTACAATTTTACATTTACAACTGTTTATTTGTAAATAATTTTGCTAACCCTACTTACATATACTCTACCGATATGTTTCCCAATATTATGTGCTGGTTTGTTTTGACACATTTAAAAGTTTTTATATTAGGGTATACTACAAGCTTTATGATCAATGGCATGCTACCACCACCGTGCTTCACTCTTATTTAAACCCATTTCAGTTTGCAACACTAACAAAAATACGGAACTGTTCCATAAGGAGGAAGAGCTCTTTAAAATATGGTCAACAGTGTTGCTGAGGTTGTCTCGCTCTTACCGTCCTCAGGCTCCGAGGGGCCATCGTAGGACTTGTCGATGGCCTGCCGGAAGCTCATGTTGCAACCACGGCCACGTACCATAGGACCAGCAGGCCGGTGGAAGGGAACGCTGCCCTTACTAGCTTCCTCCATGGCTGTCTGCAAACTCTCCAGAGAGCTAGACTTTTGTAGTCCCAACGTCGGCCCCAGAGATGACATGGATGCTGAGGTGATGGGAGAAAAGTAGAAATGACTTTCTGTCAACAGTCAAAATGTCTGATACACCGCATAATATTTAAAATACAGAAAAACAAGAGGCAAAAAATAAAAGTACTTGTTAGCATGGCCGTGCCATTCATCCCTTTAAAAATATAGTTGCTTTAGATGAAACATCGTTCAAGTTCTCAAGCACTTTTAATATTGTCTAGCTATTCGTCATACACGTGTTTAAGAAATTCGTGGCGTAGCTGCAGCTCACGTTCGATTTTCGGGTTTTGACCAAGAATTTTCATTCTGGTGCGTCGTCACTAATGCGTTTAGCTCTTTTGTGAATTTGGATGGAGTGAGTACAGTTTGAAAACACATGACTCAGCAAAATCTCAGGTAATTACAGTACTTCAGCTTGCAGTCTAATATAATTAAGTAGCTTTCAGACACTAAAGCTTAACTGCTTGTCCACACATGCATTACAGTGTGCTTTTAAACGGTGCCACATAAAATTGAATGCGTTCTGGTGAAAACTAGTCCATTGGCTTTAGACGCTACAAGAAAATACAGATAGTAAAGGAAATCAATTATAATGAACTAGATCTTTCATTAAACCTATGCACCAACAATGTAAGACTGTAAGATCTGCATTTCTGGGAAAATATCTAAGAGCATATTGTATTGTTAGAGTAGGACGCTGTTGAATAAGCAGTAATTGTTCAGCAGATCCTACAATGGCTTGTACAGTATTGTTTAAAAGACAAAACAAAACCAGATGCTGTTTTCTTACCTTTTGCAAATTAAACCAAACCAAATTCCAGAATTAACAATCTACAAATAATCTAGAAATTTGCATATAATTTAGTCAAAACAATCCGAGTTGCAAGACCAATCACAGGATGATTCATGGAAACATACAAATTCCGAATGAAATGAGCTGTAGTGTTGGAGAAACAGCAAACAGATGGCCCCCTAAGGCACACGAGCAAAAGCCAACAGGAATCAGCCCAACATGGCGGATTTTCACTTGAACCGACAACAAAGGTGTACATGAAGCCAAAATAGAGAGCAGAAGCGAGCGAGAGAGAGAGAGAGTGAGAGAAAGGGGAAAGATACCACTTAGATAGGATGCAGACTGTCAATCTCTGTGGAACTCGTAGTCTCTCGTTAGCAGATGGATGCATGTATACTGTTATTATCTCAGAGGAGGTAAACAAGACAAAACGAAAAAGCAGCCAAATACACACAGCTTCAGGACCAGTCTCCAGGAGGATCAACACTTGCTGGGTCCTGGCCGTACTAGTCGAGCACAAAGAGGAAAGTGGGAGCCTGGAGGGAAAGAAGAAGCAATGACTAGGACTAGAGAAAAGAAAAGACCATGAGTGAAAGAGTGGAGAGCTTGGGAGAGGCAGGCACTGGGAAATCTGGAGGAGGTGAGGAAAGAACGACTGGATATGGTAAAGAAAGTGGAAAAGCCAGATGGGTAGGGAGAGTTGCAGGGTTGGATTTCACGGTACATTAGCTCAGACCATCGAACATAATCAGAACAATCACCAACCAACACTTCGCTAGGTACAAAAGATCTGTACCCTGTAACCTGGTTTTCATCCTATAGGATCGATCCTACCAGTCTAGAGCTTCCTAGGACAAATACCAATTTTATTAGCCTCAGAGGCTCCTGAATATGGCAGCTGGTTCACTGGACACTTACAGGATTAATTCAGAAATCTTTTTATAAAAAAAAAAAAAAAAAAAAAAAAAAAAAAAGGGGAACTGGAACCAAGTGAGTTCCTGTAGATCAAGTTTCTGTGTTGCAGTGGTGCAGATGGTCAAGTGTCTGTAGGAGCTGAAGGGATTGGACTGAATTTCTGTCCGAATGGATAGGGTTAAGTAAACATTCTGGTGTCCAGGGTGACTGCGGGAATGAACGGGATTTGTCAAGTGTGACTGCGGGAATGTTCAAATATATCTGCAGGAATTAGGGGGATTGATCAAAGGTGCTTGCAGGATTGGTCAAGGGTGCCTGTGGGATTGGTCAAGTGTGCTTGTGGGATTGGTCAAGGGTGCTTGCGTGATTGGTCATGGGTGCCTTCGGGATTGGTCAAGGGTGCTTGCGGGATTGGTCAAGGGTGTTTGCGGGATTGGTCAAGGGTGCTTGCGGGATTGGTCAAGGGTGCTTGCGGGATTGGTCAAGGGTGCTTGCGGGATTGGTCATGGGTGCTTGCGGGATTGGTCAAGGGTGCTTGCGGGATTGGTCAAGGGTGCTTGCGGGATTGGTCATGGGTGCTTGCGGGATTGGTCATGGGTGCCTTCGGGATTGGTCAAGGGTGCTTGCGGGATTGGTCAAGGGTGCCTGCAGGAATGAGCAGTCCACTCAATGATTTTTTTCTTGCTCATAAGCTGTTTCTTTCTTGGTTGGGGTCTAATGACCTACTTTTTTCAGACAATATTTAAGGCCCCAGATATTGGCTTGCATACTTTGATGCTTTTTTTTCTGTGCCTTTTTTTTTTTTTTTACTTTTATATTGATTGTTCTTCATTTTATTGT
>NC_062535.1:2475081-2487581 GCF_022655615.1 Tachysurus fulvidraco
AGAAAGAGATGGAGGAGAGAGAGAGAGAGAGAGAGATGGAGGAGAGAGAGAGAGAGAGAGAGAGAGAGAGAGAGTAGTCCCTTCCTTCTGTCAGCAGGACACTAGACTTCCCAAACAGAAAGGCTGGACATTTCCCACACAGGTGAAACAGGGACCGCGAGTTCTGCTGCTAAAATGAAAGTTCCAGCCACCAAAACTCCATAAGTGAAGTGAAGCACTGCCAGAAACCCTGAAAGCTGCTCCACTGAGATTCCAGCCATAACCCAAATATCTTATTTACACAGAATTTACTGCTATCAACTTTTACAGAAAATGCTAACGACAGTATTGTTTCTTTTTTTTTTTTTTTTGGACGAGTAGTGGACACCGTGCGTGCCAGCTAACTCTCCAGCACAGACGACATACGGCTCGGACGCCTGCCGGACATTTCTGCACTGGGTTCTCGTGCCAATCTCTTGGCGGCTGCTGTTTTGCTGCATGTGTCCCGCGAGCCAGAATCCATTCAAATGACCAGGTAGATTGAGCTATAACCATAGAATCCATTTATTCCGTCAGGAGCATAAAACCTTCTGAGTGCTTGTCTAGTTCCGGTGATACAGATTCCCGAAACAATGCTTACTTAAAGGCGTTCTTATATTTGCTCCAATCCGGACACATGATACCAAGCAGCACTTTGCAGCGTAAGCCTAGCATATGGTAGAGTGTAACCTCTGATCTCTGGAGCAGGGACTGCAGAAAGCCCCTTCTTTTTCACACATAGAGCATGCGGACGAACCGCTGGTCAGACAAACGAGCAGTTCACTTTGGCGAGCACTGAGGCACACATGCTTTCCTATGTCAAGAGTCAAGGTGCAATCGTCAGCACTTTTCACTCACTCGAAACAACCATGCACGGTTGATACTACTCCGGTCGCTCGCCCTCGCGGTCTGTTCGGACTCGGGTTAGGGTTAGGGTTAGGGTAACCCTAGGGTTAGGGCTCGACCGTATGCTTCTTTTGAAACGATTCACCGAAAACATGAGAGGATGTTTGAAAAAGGCAGATGGTAAAAGTAGAGACTTGATCCGATCGCGGCTACACACTAGTCGAAGCCGGCTTGTCAGACGGCGCTAGCTGCGTGCTGGTGGTTCGCTGATGTCTCTTTATGAGGACGTGCAGCTGTCAGGAGTAGGACACACAGCAGGAGAGAGCTTCAATGCCTTTTATACAGCACCAGCTCTGGCATACTAGTACTATTACTACTACAACACCTCACACACACACACACACACACACACACACACTTTATTAGCCCTCAGGCACACAGGCTCAGCCGAACGGACATAACCGTATCAAAGTCGTCTTGAACGCACAGGCGCAAGACACGTAGACAAAGGACGAGCGAGACAGCAAAGAGGGATGATTCTCAGGTGGAGGGATATCATTAGCACAGATGATGGCTCTTTAAGTGTCATGCTTTTCATATCTCTCTTTCTCGTGCATGACAGAGAGAGGAAAAAAAAAAAAGAGAAAGAAACAGAAGCGTTTCTATGGAGATCGATGGATGTGGCGCTTGCTCTTTCCTGTCCTGTCTTAGGCATTTGCTCTGATCATTGTGCTGATGGAGGGGAGGGAGGAATAGTCTTGTTCGCTCTCTCTCTCTCTCTCTCTCTCTCTCTCTCGCCAGTGCCCCCATGCAGGGAAGCATCAGGGTTGACGGGAGGCAGAAGGCAATCAGGAGCGGGGTATCCGGTCGGCTATTCCGCACGTTATCCAACCTAAATATCATACAGCCGTCATCCTCTCCCTCCATCAACGATTCTCCTCCTAGTATTAATGACTGTTCCTGCAGAGTGCTAGCAGCATGTAGACACGCCCCCCTGATGCCTTCAAAAGCTTTGTGTCTTAATTAGACTATTGTGGCAGATGACAAAGAACCAACAAAGGACCAACAAAAGAAGACTCCAATTGAGACCCCAGACTCGGGCCTGTTCTGCCTTCCTAGACCTGTGAGGCAGGAGTAGGGGTGACATGAGGTTAGATACCCCCAGGCCAGCCCCAGGCATGCTTTCATTAAATCTCCATGGCTGCTTTTTATCCAAACAACCCGTGGTGTAATCCGATTAACTGTTTGAGAACCATTGAGAAAAAAGGGGTTTGAGACAGAGATTGTAACGTAGACACTCCCATAACCGTAACAAGGCCGTAACGGACGTAGCACGTAGGCCGGAAATTGCTTATTTATTCTGTCCATTGGCAACATTTCATAGTCTGGTAAAGTTTAATTTCAATTTGGTGCCTACGCTTTCATTATACACATCGGAAAGCAAAAGCCATGAATGAAATTTCAATGAGACAGAAGGCGTCATCGGGTTCGCTTCACAAACCTGGCTAGCGTTTCTTTGACTCCCACTCATTCCCTTATCTCACTACTTTCGCGCCATGATTAATGGCATATCGATCAGCCTGCATGCATGGGATTAATAGTGAATGCATCAAGCCGACACATCACCTTTTATCGAGGAGCCGTTCAAGGCTGCAACCAATCACCATCCATCTCAGAGTAGATGGGGCAGGTGATAGGCTAATGCCCTCCCATGGTGCTCATCTCTTTCAAGACAAACTCAGACTGCTGAACTCAAGGTGGAGTCAATAACCATTTGTTTTCACTGGACACAAATGAAAAGCTACATTTCTGCTCACGGACTTGACATTGGAGAAAAGTACACTCGAGTCTTTAAGTTATGGCTTAAAGCTACAGTGCCCAGGAAAAAAATATACTGTGGTATAGTTGTATACCACATGCCACATTTGTATACCACATACCATGTACTACTATATATATAGTGTATCAGGAATGTTCCAGAACTGCTTGACAATCCAGGAAGCACTATGTCAGGGGTGACGGGATGGGATTGGCGGAAATCATACACAAGCTCAAAAGCATGAACAAGTATCACACCCCCAAAGTTACACAAGAAACACATCTGAGCCAATCAGAGCAGAAGGAGAGCTGTCGCAATCTCAGGCGTATTATCAGAAGCGAGTCGAGTACTCGTCGTGTCTCATCGGTGTATTTGATCTAGGTTTCATGTTGTTTGTTAACACGTGAATTTTTTCATCACAAACTTACCGAAAACTCCTAAATAAAAATGAGATAACTGCTTTCATTAACGCTTTATAGTCACATAGTGTGAAAGGTTACAGAATGTAGAAAGAAGAAAGAAGGAAAAAGCAAGGAACGAGCATGCGGAGATTTCAGAGTTTTTATTGAACAAACGGAAACAGGTACAAGCAGGAAAGAAGTACAGCAAAGTGTTTAAGAAATAAAGGGGAAAAAAAGCAGAAAGAAGATAGAAAAATAAGACATAGCGAAACGGTATTAGATGCAGACCGTAGATTGGCTCTTTAAACAGCACGGCATTCACACGTAAAAAACTTAGCATTTCAAATTCCCCCCAAAGAAATCAGACATCTGCCCTTGCTACAGGGTGGAAAATGAACAAAATCTCTCATTTCTGTAAGGACCTGATGAGTTAAGGACCTGATATACAGAGTGCAGGGACCTGCATTATAGGGACCACAATCTATCAGGAAACACAGTGTGGGGACCTTTAATCCTAGACCTGCAGTGTGGGGAGCTAATATATACAGTATACAGAGACCTCTCGAAAGCTTTGTCGTTACTTTATTTACTAATTTATTTAATTATTTTATAATTAAAATAAAAAAATGTTAGGCCCCTGCAGTAACCTCCTGAACTTGCTTCAACCTGCAATGTGAAGACCTGATATACAGAGATTTGAAATTGTTTGACCCTACATGGTAGGGACCTGATTTATGAGGACCACCTGAACTGTGAGGACATTGTTGTGTAAAGAAATATAGTTTCAGGACCTGATATATGATGTCCTGTACTTTTTAAAACCTGCGATATGAAGACCTTATAGACACAATACATCTTCCGTGAGGTACGAGTGAATGCACTTGTTTTACAGAGACAGGCATGTACAGTCCATTACAGGGACCTAATTTACTGTACATTGATGCTTTTACACAAAAGTGTTAACATGTCAGAGGCCACCTGAGAGCTTGTAGTGTCCATACTGGTGATAGCGGTGGACAAGTCGCTGGGGCTCAGACTCTAAGATTCTGTGATGTTGAACAAGGTAACCTGGGTGCAATGGGACCTGGAGATGAGGACCAACAATTGGGACTGGGTGTACCTGGGCAGGGGATTGCTCCATGGCTCGGAAGACAACTAACTGGATGGTTTCTCTCTGGTTCCCTTCCATGGACATAGAGCGTCTCAGGGTCTCCATGGCATCGTTGTTGGATCGGCCAAGAAGAGATTCGCCGTTGACGGCCGCGAGCTGGTCGTTCACCTGCAGGCGCCCATCCTGGTTGCAAGAAGAGGACGGATTAGAGGGAACGTTACTTTCTTTAATCAATATACATTTGAGACGCTTTCAAATAGCAAAGTGTCGAAAATAATGACGAGTCGATACCAAACGCCAGAAAAAAGAGAAAAGCATTCCACCATTCTATTGAATAAAGCTAATGAATCCGAACAGCTAAAGGTTACATCTGCTGAATATGATTTCAGGTACATTGATATTCAGATTAGCAAACATGCTTAAAAGATTAATGCATTCGTTCCCTCAACCCCGATTCGACAAAGCACACACTCCTCTGTGAAAGGACCGAGAGGGAGTGAATTGGATTAGGATCCACAGCTGCACTTCTTGAAATAGAAAACTCAGACAAGGAGGAGGAGCTGAGCACAAAAGAGATTAGCAGCTAAGAGCCACCAGAGCTGCTAAAGACCTCTCATTGTCTGAGCGTTTTCTGGTCATGAATGACCTGTAGGCGGGGTCATTAACCAGTGACCACTGGTGCTGACCTGTTTGAAGAAGACATTAATGGAGAGAAAATAGAGAACCGAACACACGCTGAGGCAGACGCTGCATGTCGCCAAGAGCTTTTCTCTCAGGAGCCGTCTCTGGAGAAGGTGCCGTTTTGCTAAGCGTCCCTCGGCACCTCCGGCTAATCAGTGCAGCTTTTGAAACTTTAATTAGGATTAATGAGGCTGATGCTGGGTGTATGTGTGTTTTTTTTTTTTTTAATGGTAATCAGCATAAGTGAGTGTAGTGGATCTTTATACCATGGAATGGTATATGCTCATACAAAACGTGCCACAAACAAAAAACCTTTAGTGTTTCCACGAATTGTCCTGAACTTGAGTTGATTTATTGTGTATATTTGGTTTATTTTATTCTTGAACATAAATTTTTTTGCACTTGATACGACGACTCGAGAGACATGTGCACTCTTCAGAAACTGTTGGTCTCCTGGGAGTTTTCTGTGCGACAGTCTCTATTGTTTAAACAAAGATTCATTCATTCATTCTTTTTCTACCGCTGATCCGAACTTCTCGGGTCACGGGGAGCCTGTGCCTATCTCAGGCGTCATCGGGCATCGAGGCAGGATACACCCTGGACGGAGTGCCAACCCATCACAGGGTACACACACACTCTCATTCACACACACACACACACTACGGACAATTTTCCAGAGATGCCAATCAACCTACCATGCATGTCTTTGGACCGGGGGAGGAAACCGGAGTACCCGGAGGAAACCCCCGAGGCACGGGGAGAACATGCAAACTCCACACACACAAGGTGGAGGCGGGAATCGAACCCCCGACCCTGGAGGTGTGAGGCGAACGTGCTAACCACTAAGCCACCGTGCCCACCCTAAACAAAGACTGGTGTAGAAAAATAAAAAACGTCCGGCGGTTGGCGGGTGGAAACATATTGCTAGTGAGAGCGAGCGGTTGGAAGAGAATGGCCAGAATGTATCGAGCCTAAAAAACAAAAACGTTCAAATAACGACTTTCTATGACTGCGGTGAGCAGAAACACATCTCAGATCAGAGGCTATGGCTCCTTCACATGCCTGCACATGACTGGCTGATTGCAGGGATGTATAGGCGTGTTCCACCCTGCAGATCTTAATGCGAGCGTGTGATGATAGGGAAATATGACTTGCCTTGAATGCGGCCCCTCCGTGAATGATGGACTTGATGAAGATGCCCAGGTCCTCACCCGTCTCTCTGGATTTGTTGCCCTTCAGACTGAGTCCGAGTCCGGCTGACCCCGAGTCGTTTACAGGAATCTCATAGACCAGTTGCTCTCGGCCTTCCTGAGACAGGGTCTGACCAAACGGATCTCCTTTCTAATGCCACAGAAAACAAACCATCTTTATTATTATTATTATTAAGACGATTCACAAGGACTAGAAAGAAGCTTGAAAATAATTAGCGTAAGCAGAGTCGCTTTTTTCCTGGAGCCGTACGACATGTAAATAACTTATTAAATGAGAGCTACGGGTAAGCTGTACGAAAGGGCACGGTAGCTAATAAAAGACGGATAAACGCACGAGGAGAGATGAGACGAGAGAGTGAAAAGGGTAAACGGGGTGGGTGGGTGGGGGGGGTGCTCTGTTTGAACATGAAAGGAAGAATAAGATCATGAGAGCGTGCCATTTCAAACGGTAAAATAACCTTTTTAAGAGCCTCGTCTAGAAAGGAGCCGGGGATGTGGGAAGGGTTTGGGTGTTTAAATCGCTCCCGCTTTCATCTGTACTATTGTTCTTTGCATTCTTGCCGCCGGGTTGCGAGATGCGAGCCGTCGACTCGTAAGCGAGAATTTTCGATTTTAAATGAAAAGAGGAAACAAAACGGAGGAGACAAGTGTGGAAAAATGATGGCGTGATGGAGGGCAGATTTGCAGGTAAGGACTTTGCTGGTTCTTCTGTATAGAGCTCTGTAAGGAAGGGAATCCCAGTGAGTCCCGATTAAAGTCAGTGGCATCACTTGCTGAACCTGAGGGCATCGAGGGAACCCCCCCTGAGTCGCGTCTGTGGTTCTCATGGTCATAAAATCAGAGTTACAGGTTTCGGTGAATTTTCTCTAACATTATAGATGCGTGAGTCTAAAAAAAAAACGGACTAAGATGGTATCATCTTGGATGAACTGCTCATGAACGAACAGAATTAAAACCGAGGCAATGCCCAGAGGGAGAAGTTAGAGGACCTGTCATTCTCTCGCTCTCTCTATCTCACTCTCGCTCTCTCTCTCTCACACACGAAAGGAAGTGTTGATGAACAGTATCATGGCTTTGGTCTCTCTGAGACCTCAGACTACGCTAATGTTTGTTCGTCTGGAAAAAAGGGAGAGAGAGAGAGAGAGAGAGAAAGAGAGAGAGAGAGACAACTCATGGTGGTTGGATCGATGCTTCCGGTGGAGATCACACAAACGGATCTCTCGAGGGCCGACACACACACACACACACACACACACACACACACACACACACACACACACACACACACACACATATACACACACACACACACACACTATACACAATATGACTGGTAAAAACACAGATTTTATGAGCAGGATGTCTCATGCTTGTTAACTGCCATGACAGTCTTTGCGTTTGACAATTTTATTTTACTTTCTAGTTCCCAGAGGTGATGTTTGTCTATAAAAACATTTTAAAAAAGACAGTTTCAGATTTTAAGAGTTAAAACCCTAAATACGGAAGGTAAAAAAATTCGAGCGAAGCCGCGGACATCTCCTCGGTAGATCACTACGATGAAAAATCTCTGAACGATCGTAATATGCAAGGCTCGATCTTTCCAGCCCTGGATTCTGTCTACTCAAAATCCCGAAATAAACGACGAATAGTTATAAGACGTGGACACAAAAACAGCAGTGTATCACGTCAAGCACTCGGGAGATTCCAAGCCTCCATAAAAACAAAAGAGGAAAAGCAAATCCGCAATCACTGCTCCGCTGAAATGGTCCCTGGCTACACAGGACATATCCTGGTGTCTGTCTCTGTCTCTGTCTGTGTGTGTGTGTGTGTGTGTGTGTGTGTATGTGTGTGTGTGTGTCTGTGTGTGTAGGATGAAAGCTCAAGGACACAAAAATTAGCAAATAGCCCCACACCCTGAAGCCTCCTTCCTGGGCCATGTGCAAGCTGACCTCTGCACCTCCAAAGTCAAAAACATGACCGCACTCAGAGAATCCTGAGTCATTAAGATAATCTATTCCTCTTCCTCTTCTTCTTCTTCTAATATCTTCTAATGTTCTCCAATGGGGGGTTGGGGGGTGTGGGGTGTAATGACTAGAAACGTCGGACTAGAAACGTTGCCGTATCAAACGCTTATGCGGCGCCTCGGCTGTACCGTACAAGCCGTTACTACAGAACCGTCGGTCACTTCCGACCAATCAGAATTAAGCAACTACGAACCGAAAAGACCTCAGAAATCTTCAGAGCTGATGAAAACCGAGATCATCGACACCTCACCGGGTCTCTCGCTGGGTTTTTATCTCAGGATATCCAGCTACTAATATCTCCAGAGAATATGTAAAGCTCACAAACAGAGCTGTAAGTCCGTCAGCACGTCTGTGTGACCCACAGACCGGGTCCCGATCGAGTCGACGTCTCCGATCCGGGTCTGCAGCGACAGAGCGGAATCGTTTCCAGGATGGGTGTAGCGTCTGTGAGGCTTCCTTCCCAAATGACAGCTAATTTCCACAAGGCTGCGAGGCCGTGTGATGAACAAAGGATGCTCTTATCAACCTGAGTAATGAAAAAAAAAAAAACCAGGAAGTAAAAGTGTGTGTGTGTGTGTATGTGTGTGTGTGTGTGTGAGAGAGAGAGAGAGAGAGAGAGTGTATCGACATGGACCACTCGACAAGGAAACCTGAAGATGTTTGTTGTGGGTCTGGATCTTCAGGCTAGAGATCTCGTAGGTGGTTTTTTTGAGGGTGTAATTGTTTGTGAGGAATCACACACACACACTTCACACACACACACACACACACCGAAGTGCAGATGGATCGACATGTCTATGCAGTCATTAAATCTTTTTATAGCGTTTCTCTTTGCTGACAAAACTCCAACAAGCCTGCAGATTTCTTCCTCTTGCGTGCTGCTACGTTTCAGCTACGATTTGTCTCGCGTCGGCGTGAGGCGGAAAATCGCCGGATCGCTTCGTCTGAACGTGGAGTCGCTTTTCCCCGAGCAGGCATATGTGAGAGACTAAAGATTGATAAAGGACTGTGTCGATCGTGTGTGTGTGTGTGTGTGTGTGTGTGTGAGACTTTGAAGTGGCAGCTGTTCCTTTCTAACAGACCTTCAATAGAGCAGCACTCTTCAGTCAATCACACAGCAGCCTGGAACAGAAATAAACCGTGCACTGCAATTTAGGGGGACTTGTGTGAGCACTGCTGTCATTGTGAACAGCACCGCACACACACACACACACACACACACACACACACACACACACACACACACACACACACACACACACACACACACAGTGATCCGCAGACGTTTCTGCTACAATCCTCCAGAAGAACTGCGATATAATCCATGTGAAGGAATTAGCACAGCTCATATCACCATTATTACTGGTCTCTTGCACCTAATAGCTCATAAGTATTTACACCCTAATACATCTGCACTGAGGTGTTATAGAATGGAACACGGTTTTGGATTCACAACATAGGAAATGAGCCATTTTGGGATTTCTGCCCATGACAGACAGACAGACAGATGGACTTCAGACAGATTTTTTTTTTTACCTAAACCCGGTGAACCCTCGTGACGTGTCATACATGAAACCTGTAGCATTATGGAGGTTTAATGTAAAGTGATATGTAGTGTGTAGTTTGTCATTCATAACCTGTAGTATACATTAGCATTTAGTGTGCAGTGCACACTGGGTAATTATGTGTGTGTAGGGTTGTTTACATTGTGTAGTATGTTGGTATGCAGTGCACAGTGTATAGTGTGTAAGTATATATAGGAGTATTGTGTGTTCTAATGTAGTGTGTGGTGTGTAGCGTGTATTAGAATGTAGTGTGTCGTGTATTATAATGCATTTTGTAGTATGTATTAGAATGTGTTGTGTATTAGTGTGTATTAGTGTGTAGTGTGTATTAGTGTGTATTGTGTAGTGTGTATTAAAATGTAATGTGTATTTTGTAGTGTGTATTAGTGTGTATTGTGTAGTGTGTATTATAATGTAGTGTGTATTGTGTATTGTGTTTTAGAATGTAATGTGTATTGTGTAGTAGAATGTGTATTGTGTAGTGTGTATTAGTGTGTATTGTGTAGTGTGTATTAGTGTGTATTGTGTAGTGTGTATTAGTGTGTATTGTGTATTGTGTATTAGTGTGTATTAGAATGTAATGTGTATTGTGTATTAGAATGGAGTGTGTATTGTGTAGTGTGTATTAGAATGTAGTGTGTATTGTGTAGTGTGTATTAGAATGTAGTGTGTATTAGAATGGAGTGAGTATTGTGTAGTGTGTATTAGTGTGTATTATGTATTGTGTAGTGTGTATTAGAATGTGTTGTGTATTAGTGTGTATTAGTGTGTATTAGTGTGTATTGTGTATTAGTGTGTAGTGTGTATTATTGTGTATTGTGTAGTGTGTATTAGAATGTAATGTGTATTTTGTAGTGTGTATTAGTGTGTATTGTGTAGTGTGTATTATAATGTAGTGTGTATTGTGTAGTAGAATGTGTATTGTGTAGTGTGTATTAGTGTGTATTGTGTAGTGTGTATTAGTGTGTATTGTGTAGTGTGTATTAGAATGTAATGTGTATTGTGTAGTGTGTATTAGAATGTAGTGTGTATTGTGTAGTGTGTATTAGAATGTAGTGTGTATTGTGTAGTGTGTATTAGAATGGAGTGTGTATTGTGTAGTGTGTATTAGTGTGTATTGTGTAGTGTGTATTGTGTAGTGTGTATTATAATGTAGTGTGTATTGTGTATTGTGTTTTAGAATGTAATGTGTATTGTGTAGTAGAATGTGTATTGTGTAGTGTGTATTAGTGTGTATTGTGTAGTGTGTATTAGAATGTAATGTGTATTGTGTAGTGTGTATTAGAATGTAATGTGTATTGTGTAGTGTGTATTAGAATGTAATGTGTATTGTGTAGTGTGTATTAGAATGTAATGTGTATTGTGTAGTGTGTATTAGAATGTAATGTGTATTGTGTATTAGAATGTAGTGTGTATTGTGTAGTGTGTATTAGAATGTAGTGTGTATTGTGTAGTGTGTATTAGAATGTAGTGTGTATTGTGTAGTGTGTATTAGTGTGTATTATGTATTGTGTAGTGTGTATTAGAATGTAATGTGTATTGTGTAGTGTGTATTAGAATGCAATGTGTATTGTGTAGTGTGTATTAGTGTGTGTTGTGTAGTGTGTATTAGAATGTAGTGTGTACTGTGTAGTGTGTATTAGTGTGTATTGTGTAGTGTGTATTAGAATGTAGTGTGTACTGTGTAGTGTGTATTAGTGTGTATTGTGTAGTGTGTATTAGAATGCAATGTGTATTGTGTAGTGTGTATTAGAATGTAATGTGTATTGTGTAGTGTGTGTTAGAATGCTGTGTATTAGAATGTGTTGTGTAGTGTGTATTAGTGTGTATTGTGTATTGGAATGTTGTGTATTAGAATGTGTTGTGTAGTGTGTTTTATAATGTAGTGTGTATTGTGTATTAGTGTGTAGTGTGTATTAGAATGTAGTGTGTATTAGTGTGCAGTGTGTATTAGAATGTAGTGTGTAGTGTGTATTAGTGTGTAGTGTGTATTAGAATGTAGTGTAGTGTGTATTAGTGTGTATTAGTGTGTAGTGTGTAGTGTGTATTAGTGTGTAGTGTGTATTAGAATGTAGTGTGTATTAGTGTGTAGTGTGTATTAGAATGTAGTGTGTAGTGTGTATTAGTGTGTAGTGTGTATTAGAATGTAGTGTAGTGTGTATTAGTGTGTATTAGTGTGTATTAGTGTGTAGTGTGTAGTGTGTATTAGTGTTTTGTGTGTATTAGAATGTAGTGTAGTGTGTATTAGTGTTTTGTGTGTATTAGAATGTAGTGTAGTGTGTATTAGTGTGTAGTGTGTATTAGAATGTTGTGTATTAGAATGTAGTGTAGTGTGTATTAGTGTGTAGTGTGTATTAGAATGTTGTGTATTAGAATGTGATGTGTAGTGTGTTTTATAATGTATTGTGTATTAGTGTGTAGTGTGTATTATTGTGTAGTGTGTATTGTTTACTGTGTATTATTGTGTAGTGTGTATTGTTTACTGTGTATTATTGTGTAGTGTGTATTGTTTACTGTGTATTATTGTGTAGTGTGTATTGTTTAGATGAATGTAGTGTGTAAAGTATACTGTATCACTGAGCTGCACATATGTTGATTCTGTACACACACAGACACACACACACACAGACACACACACACAGACACACACACACAGACACACAGACACACACACAGACACACACAGACACACACACAGACACACACACAGACACACACACAGACAGACACACACACACAGACAGACACACACACACACAGACAGACACACACACAGACACACACAGACACACATACACAGACACACACACACACACACACACAC